>NC_134265.1:347747133-347914633 GCF_031893055.1 Leptodactylus fuscus
GATAAGAACAGCATTGAACTTGAACTCCGGCAAAGTCCTTAGAGATCCAAGCTGTGCTAGCAACAACATAACTTTCCTTCCAGCCACTATTCACTCAGCATCTGCAGTTTAATTTTTTTTTTTTTTATCTTATTTTTATTTTATTTTTAGATATATTGATTTTTTTTGTATTTTTCTCTTCTTTTAATACAGATTTTCTTAATTCTCAGTTATTTTACAGAGGAGATGAACAGACTATAAACAATATAATGTATAAGACAAAATTAGGATTTAGAACATTCCAGGTAGCAGCCGGCAAAGAAAATAGACAAGATGTCTATTACCAAGAACAGGAACCAAAGGAACAACCTGTGAATGGAGCCATCTATTCTGCCACTCTGTCAGGAGTTAGGCAGAGGGTTCACATACTTTTATATTTAATAGTCAGATGTTTGTGGTTCCCTATGTGCTCTATGAACTCCCATCCCATGTGCCGGCTGTTGCATCCACACAAAGAGTAAAGAAGTGGCAGTGTTACATCTCAGTGCTTGCTTCCATA
The DNA here is from genome assembly GCF_031893055.1 of Leptodactylus fuscus. Lineage (NCBI taxonomy): Eukaryota > Metazoa > Chordata > Amphibia > Anura > Leptodactylidae > Leptodactylus > Leptodactylus fuscus. The sequence continues at coordinate 347,747,672 of NC_134265.1, forward strand.
CAAACAAATGGAGAAAGCTGGTCCATTCTATGTACACATGGCTATTCCAGCATAGAAGGATTGGGGATTGTAATGTTGGTGGCTAGTATCCACCATCGTAATATTACTCCTTTGTTTCTTGCCATGCAGTCCATGTTCCTCCAAGCTGGTAGGCTCATGGATTTCTTACTGTAGATGATGTTGGAGGCCCTCACCATGGAGTGTCCTCCCACTCTGTTACTTACTGGGTCAGTGTACACGCCTGTTATCCTTCCCCAGCTAATCTCACAAAGCCTGTTTAGTGTTTCTCCACTGTGCACCTGATTTAACTTAACAGTTTACCTTGTTCCTGTGAGAGATTCTGCTGTTTTGTCAAGCCTATTGACAGTTTTCCTGTGTATTGATGTAAGGAAATTACTAGTTGTGCAATTCCCCATTTCTGCTGCTGAAACCAGGAAGAAGGGAGGACAGAAACAGTAAGCCCTAAACTTAACCCAGCCCCTGTCCCTAACTACTTGCCAGAACTGCCCTAGGGGACAGATGGCAACTGGTCCCTTCTCTGAATAAGTGTAATGCAGTACAAGGCAAGACAAACAACACAGAAGAGGAGTCAACAAGTCAAGGATCAAGCCAGAGAGACAAATCAGTACAAAATTGTAATCCGAAAGAGTAGTCATAAGGGAAGCCAATACCATAGTAAGAGCAGAAGGAAGCTAGCGAGGACAAGGTCACAGGACAGAGTCAAAATAGCCAGCAAACCTGTGTGGGCTGATGACCTGTGTATAAGAAGCCCAGGACCTGCCCAAGACTTGATTGGTAGACAGGCTGTCAATCCCACAGGCAAGGCCAAGATTAACTATTTGATGGACAGAGGGAAACAAGGTGCAGGAGATGAGTGTGGGGGAATTACAAAGGAGAGGTAATAGAACAGTGTTCAGACAGAACAACAAAAAACTCTAAACAAAGAATCAAACTGAACACGCATCACAGCGTACAAGCGGAGGGTGGGGCAGAGACCTAAACAAGCAGAGACGTTACAATTGACTTTTAGTCTCTTTCCTGACTCTATATTTGTCTGATCATCCTGATCTGCCTGATTCCCATTACTGACCTTGGCTTGCCTTTGACTAATGAACCTCTGCTGCCTGTCCTGATCTTCAGCCTGTCTACAACTCCAAATAGGATCCAGCCAACAAATTGACCCAAATTAGACTACTTTTTTGCAAAACGTCTTTGACATGTGCTGGTGTTTTTGCGACCTTTGACTAGCTGCCATCGATACGGGGGCCACTCAGACAGGTAGTAAACTAGTATTCTCCCCACTTAGAAGTCCAGATCTCTGTAATGAGGTTAAAAGGTGAATACCAGGAGGATACTTAAATATCTTTAGGAGTAGTCCAATGTCAAGCAAATTACTTGGCACAGAGGGCCCACAACACACCGTCCTTTACAGGGTTGAAGAATCTAATTTCTCGACATAAATTTTGTTCCTGTAGGTGCAGTCAGTGCCGCACCTCCCATGAGGCGACCTGAAGCGAATGCTTAAGGTGGCGCTATGCCAGGGCCACGGGGAGGGCGACAAGCTGTCCTGGACTGGCTTAGGGTCACAGTCACTGAGCGGTGGATTGGGGAGGCCACTGGAGCAGCGCTGCTCCAGCGGCCGCCCCTCACGCTCAGGCATAGAGCAGGTCATCTCCCTGTCTGCTCTCTGCCTGCTAAAGCTCCGCTCTGCTCGGCCTCGCCCCTCCGATCGGCCCCACCCCACCCCCTTCCACTCGGCCCGCCCCCTCCCACTCCGCCCCCTCCTGGGGGGGGGGCAGCTTTCTTACATCCGCCTCAGGCGGCAGAAAGCCATGGTTCACCCCTGAGTACAGTAGAACCCATATCCGGCACATTTGTCATAAATCTTTTTTTGGCCAATCGATGGAAAGCAACTTTTTTTTTTATATTGCTTAGGAATGTTTGAGTCCCTTTAAGAATTTGAAAGGAATTAAAAATTATTATCAATGTCTGACAACAAACCTAGAACAAGTAGAAAATTCTATTACACCCGACGAGTTCGCGTCAGCTGTACATTCACCAACAAAAGCATCATTTAGTTTATATTCGAGAAAAATTCTGTTAAATAATGAAAATTCATTTTAAAATTGGAATTGCGCGATAAACAGAACAACACAAAGCAGCGCTGGAAATGATTTCTAACCTAATCCTAATAATAAAAAACAAAAAAAAGTCTATTTTTTAATTTTTTTTGAGTCAAAATAGAAAGCAGAATATTGGAAATGCCAGTGATGATTGCAAATTCAGAGAAATAATAGATGTTTTACAAGAATGAAAGCTAACAATTCTGGATAATGAAAAATTAGTTTTAGGAAATGATTTACCAGTTGTTTTGCCAAAGCCTAAAGACACATTCATATCTCACATAATAGACAATTATCAGTGGCAGATGTCACCAAGCTCTGCGCATTGTCTGCAAAGAAATAGTTCTCCGAATGGTAGAATTAAATATTAGAGGCAAATTCTAGGATGTAACAAAAAACACAAAACCAAAATTGAGCTCTAGGGATTTTTTATTTTCCATCGTTCTATGTACAGAGAACACAGCCAAAAAAAGAACAAACTGACCTTGATGGGGAAGCCAAGGATGAACATGAAGCAAGCTCGGCATTGGCCGGCCCCATGAAAGACATAAAGTAACGCAATCAGTAGACAGGAAGCCGTTTTGTGATGTGAAGAACAAGGATGGAACATTACTGAACAGCAATAATTTGATATCTGTTTATAGAAATGAGTCAGGATATAGAGGAGTGCAACTCTATGGAAAAAGGTACAAACAACCCACGGTCTCCATCTGTCGTGGTGCTAAAGGAAGAGTTATCAAAGCATAGCATATCAAAGCATCAGCACCTTTGACACTACTGAAATAAAGTATGACCAACCTTTGGGTCATCAACTATTGTAAAGTGGTAATTACCGAAGAGATACAAATCCCAGCACCTGCACAGAAAACGTCAGTAGATGTTTTTGGATACAAATTCCAGTATCTACTGTCAAGCAAGATAATGAGAGGATGCAAAGTTGTCTGGGAATGGTGGGAAATAATGAGTCGTGTGCGAGGAGGAAAATAACACTATAAAGTAGGATCATTCAACTAATATAAGGCTGGGGCCAGAAACGCCCAAAAAATCACAGCATTGTACAGTAAGGGCAAAGTGAATGGGATTCTAGTAAATCCCATGGCCAGTTTGTGGTGAAAACCATGGTGCAAACACCCCACGATTTCCAAAACTGGCGTGGAAATGCCCGTGGTTTCTCCATAGGTATAATTGTAACAGCGTCTGTGGAGGAAAACTCTTCGAACTTTCTGTCTAAAGTACTGCGAGTAGAACTGCGATGTGTTGCCGCCGTGGATTTTCCCGCAGTGTTTTTTTGCTGCGGGACGTCCTGTGGGGCCTTGGCCTATAGAGGTTCTCCATAACTATGGTATTTATTAGAGATGAGCGAGTAGTACTCGTTCGAGTAGGTATTCGATTGAATACTATGGTATTCGAAATACTCATACTCGATCGAGTACCACTCGCTATTCGAATGGAAAAGTTCGATGCAGAACCAGCATTGATTGGCCGAATGCTATACAGTCGGCCAATCAACGCTGGTTCTTCTCCTACCTTTAGAAGTCTTCTCCGTGCAGCTTCCCCATGGCGTCTTCCGGCGAATGTCCGCTTGTAGTGCAGACATGCGCAGTCAGCTCTGCCCAGACCCGATGCCTGGCAAAGTGAATTCAGAACCGGAAGATGCTGAGGGGACGCAGCACGGAGAAGACTGCTCAGAGGATCCAGCCCGACCCTCACTCGTGGACTTGGTAAGTATAATTTGATCGAATGTTGCCTACCCCTGAAACAAGCATTTTCCCCCATAGACTATAATAGAGTTCGATATTCGATTCGAGTAGTCGAATATTGAGGGGCTACTCGAAACGAATATCGAACCTCGAACATTGTTCGCTCATCTCTAGTATTTATCACTTGTTCTTAAGTTAAGTCATCAATATCAGATCGTTGGAGGTCTGACATTTGTAACCCCTCCAATCAGCTGATGTAGCGGCTACAATTCTGCATCCTACAGTTCACTAGATGTTTTGGGGTACAAATCCCAGTATGCACTGTCAACCTAATAATGAGACCCCTACAATTAATCAAGCCAGTCATATAAAATGAATCAGACCCCAGACCAGAGCAGACCCCAAGACCAAACTTAATTCAGACCCCATTTCAGACTCAACCATGAAACCTCAAACATGAAAAAAAAATAAAAAATTCTTCCAATGCATCTAGTAGAGGTTCCATCTAGCATCAGGACGTGGAGGAGGAGACACTGCCCTCCTCCTATGCATGTACTTTATGGTTAGAGGTATTTGGGCTCTATAGAGATGGAATCCCATTTTTGGGTTTGGACTCAATGGATTTACCATTGACTACCCTCTAATGTAGATCAGAATGTGTTGCTGCAACAACTTTTTGGCCTACTGTAGATCTATGGTTCCTCTTATGGTTCTTCAGGATTCATCATGTATTAAATTTGAACATTTTTTAGGGTTTTTTTGCAATAAATACCAACAATAAGTAACACAAGATCAAAGGAACATCATACGGCAAGTGATATCTCTGTGCAGGGGCAGGTGACAGAAAGATATTTGGGTCTTGTTATAGATTTCCATCAGATTATAGCACCTATTAACCACTTTATCCCTGCCCATGGTTCAACTTGATAGACAATGTATGATTTTGTCAACCAGACTAAGTACCTGTTTACATATAATATCATGGAGCCCAATTACAATACCTATGCTATACCAGAAACACTATATAAATCACCTAGAAACACAAGTGGATAGAGATTAATAGCCACTTCTAGATGGGACGATTTGCCATATGACAAATTCTGGCACCACATCACTCATTGTGACAAACACGGAGAACCTGTACTGAGTATTTTTACTCGGACTCCATCAATCACATGATCTCGTTCAGAAGAGAACGCTTTTTCCCTGTGGCTTGTATTATACATGTTCTACCATACTGGGAAGAATGTCACAAACGTTACATTTTACTAGACTGCTTTGCGTTTCTTACGGAGATCGGACATTAATATATTACAAGAGATAATGGGAATGGATAAGTTATTAAAATCACAAAAGAATAGAATAATTGTGTAAATGTAGTTACATAGTACATAAAGTTGGATAAAGACACAAGTCCAACAAGTCTGGCCTATAAACTAGCCAAATTGATCCAGAGAAGGTAAAAACCTCACAAGGTCAATTGCCCCAATCGGAGGTAAAAATTTCTTAACACCAAATCAACTTCCAATCCTAAAAATTCCTAAAAGTTCCAAAGTCTCGCCGTTCTTATGGTAAAGAATCACTGTCTATGGCTAAGGTGAAACCTAGACGTAGACCATAGTTGGATAAACATACTCTATAACCAACAAATATGGAAACACCAAGTCAAGTGGTAACATGGCTTCAGAGTTAAAACTAGTGCCCGGCCCCCATGTGCTTTGAGTAATAAAGGAAAATAATAATAGCACTAAAAAAATCAGACTAAAAAACAGAATAGCGTAGATATTGACGTGTTCTCCCCTCCCCGAGCTTCTTCTTCCCAGTTGTAGCCACTAGCCATAGGACCAACACAAATACAAACCCATGTCCCAGTTATAGGCAGAGGCGTAAGAAGATTCTGGGCCCTGATGCAAATTCTAATCCAGGCCTCCCTCCATAATGTATAAGGTGTCTTGAAAAGAGACACCTTATGGGACCATTAAGGCTCCAGACCTTGGGAGCAGCCATTTCCTTTGCATCCATTCATGTTATGCCCCTGAACCTAACATGAAGCTCCTAGGCCCCAGAGCAAAACCTTTACCAGGCTCCCCAAGTGTAACATTATTTATAGTACTAGTCTTCTCATAGTAAGAAACACACTTTATGGGACCACTAAGGCTCCAGTGCTTGAGTGCAGCCATTTCCTCTGCTCCTCCTGCATATAAGTAGTATTTCAATGTAATTGGTTTGTGTTTACTTCATGCTTTACCTTGAACTTGACCACATCCTTGTTCTGCATGACCACTGTTACCTGATATCTGACTTCTTTGACCACATTATTGTTGCTCCTTGGTACCATATCTTGGTTCCGTCTGGTCTTTCATTCTTTACCATTTGCTTGTTGGGTCATACTTCTGGGTGTTCTACAGTAATACTAATTGGTTTTGACTGACTTCTGTTTCTTGACTCCTGAGTTAGTGGACTAAGCTTCTATCCGTTCCATGGTACAGTATATCCATGATATCCATGGTTCTAACCATGGTACAGTATACTTGGTTCTGTCTAATCTCTCTTACCTGACCTATGTCCACTTTAAATACTCATTTAACTAGGAAATCAAACACCAGACAACTTTGGACAAGTCCTTGACCAAACCACAGCACCCCCTTGGTAGTTCTCCAACTAAGTGTCAACGCAATGCTGTCACATTGTTTAGAAGCTATCCCTGCTTCTAAACTCTCTTTTTAGTATTGGCAGATGGCTTCCAAATTGATCATACAGAGACATGTTCTTCTGTATAGTATCTGCATAGTCCTCTCTCTTCCACCCAGCATGTGTATGATCAGTGCAGGTAGGAAACAGGAAACAGAACAGTGAGAGTAGAACATTGGTGGTGTCATGGAGTTATGCCTTGGGAGGTGTCTTGGAGTGATGTCCTGGGGTGACTTTGCTGGCTGAGGCATGACATTGGATTACCCTAGTCATGCTGTGTAAGAGAGTTACTTCTCTGAGAGTTCATACATGGAGTCCTTCAGGTTGGATTGGTTGTGTGCGTCTCTGGGAAGCAACCTCTTTGACATGGGAGTTTGAGGACCTGACCAGGAGTACAGCCGGGAGAGTCAGCTTTGAGTATAGTGTCAACAGTTGGCTCATGTGTGTACGGCCATGTGCTTTTCAATACCATTTTTTGGCCCATGCCCTGTCTGTATCTAGCTATGCTTATCAACTGCCAGCAGGCTAAATAAAGTCTCAGTACCTGGTGGTTTCATTGGTGGTTTCTTTGGCCTGACTACCTGGTGTTATTAACACTGTGAGGGAACCTCAAACATCATCCAAATTAGAAGGAAGAGGGAAGACAGTTGGTCGGTATGGGTAATGTAGGAACTAGATCATTATGGACAAAGACACTTTTATAGTGTTGAATTACTATATGTCAGGTCCAGCAGAAGAAAAAGTTCTGACAATCCATTTATGCAAAGTACATATCCAATGGTAATTGTATCATGGTAACTTAGTATGGCTTTATTGCGGCACTGGGATTCTGGTTCTGCATCTTTGGAAGAACATCTGCATGGAAGGGATATGTCCATGGAGTGTGTATGTTCCCCAGTCACATCTAGGAAATTCTGGATTCTTCTCACATCCCAAAACATACTGATATTGTAAATTGGTTTCCTATGAAATTGTCCCTAGTGTGTTTCTGAGATAGGGAAAAATTGAAGACATGGACTGATGTGAAAGGTGACAATTTCTGCCAACACTGTGGAAAATGTCTGTGCTAGAATATAGAAAGAACAAAAAATAATCATAAACTGTGCTGCTATAACTACACATGCTATACAGACCGTACCATAAGTAACGTACAAAAAAATTAACCTCCAGCAGCAAATAAATCCAACTAGTGGTCTTCTGTGATGACCTCATGTAAAAATAAGCATAAGCAAGTATAAAACATATATCTTATTGATCAGTTATTGAATGAAAATGCATTAAATGATTGGAGATTATGCAGAATACCATTTGAAACAGTCAACAATTGTTCATCAGACGGTAGTAGAGTCAATGGTTGTTCAACCATCAAGCTACTCCATGTCATAATTGTCATAAACTTGTCAATATGTATAAAGCAGGACCATACAATGGAAAGAAGCAGTATAAGAACATGAAAGATCCTTTCCAGAACATTGCCAGAAAGCTAATGTGTCCTTCACCCAGTGTCGTTGAACATTTAAGACCAGGTTAGATGAGTTTTACAGGCAACGTAGACTAAATTTGTAATAATTACAACCAACAATTGTTCTCCAGAAGATTCTTTGGCCAATGGTTGTTCAACTATCAAGCTATCGTGACATATGATAGCTTGATAGTTGAACGACCATTGGACAAATTATCTTCTGGAGAACAATTGTTGATTGTGTAAATTGTGTCAATTTACCTAAAACAGGACCATAAAATAGAGAGAAGTTGACAGGTAATGTGTCCTTCAAAGGGCATTGTAGAACATGTAACACCAAATTAAGTGAGTGTATTGGTACGACTACAACCAATAATCGTTCACCAGACCAGAGTTCGGTCAATGGTTGTTCAACCATCAAGCTACAGTTTGTTTTAGACTAAGTTCACTAAGTTCTTCAAATCTGACTTCCATGATGTAATTAGGAAGCCAGCGCCTCAAGTATGCACACCAATAGAGGGCGCTGACTGAGAATATGCAAGTCTGTCTTCCATGATGTAATTAGGAAGACAGAGTCTCAGTCAAGACATCCAATAGAGGGCACTCCCTTTAACATCATGCCAACCTTCTCAGAGGCCTTTGTTTGCAATGATGTTGGGAATATACCAGATACAGTCTCACAGCCAAGGACAGCCGTTTCGATGTATTTGCATCTCATCAGCCTTTGCAGTGGAGTGCTCATGGCTTAAAAGACTCCACACACCTATATGGTGATCTCTCCTTAAGGAGTGATGATATCCCCTCAACCCTGTTTAAGCCTCTCACCTCTGCCAGATCAGTCCTCTCTATGCCAAGCTGATGAGATGCAAATACATCGAAACGGCTGTCCTTGGCTGAGAAGACTGTATCTGGTATAATCCCAACATCATTGCAAACAAAGGTCTTTGAAAAGGTTGGCATGATGTTAAAGGGAGCGCACTCTATTGGATGTCTTGACTGAGACTCTGTCTTCCTAATTACATCATGGAAGACAGACTTGCACATTCTCAGTCAGCGCCCTCTATTGGTGTGCATACTTGAGGCTCTGTCTTCCTAATTACATCATGGAAGTCAGATTTGCATATTCTTCCCATGTTCCTTTGCAGTGGAGCACTCATGGCTTAAATGACTCCACACACCTATATGGTGGTCTCTCCTTATGGAGTGACAATATCCCCTCAACTAAGTTCTTCAATGGAGACTCCATCGCAAAAACCAACAATGGCATCCACCAGTGTCCGTGTGACTGCTGATTTAGCAGTCCGTCTCTCCGTGGTTTGGGTCCCCCATTGTACCCGAACCATGGAGAGCCCATTGCAGATAGGAACCTAGACTTACCTGTCAAAATTCTGTCAAAATCAAGAAAATACAAAGACTATAGGCTACTAGGGATGTTCCGCCGATTATCAAAATATGTGTGGACAAGGCATTAATTAGTGTCATAGAACATAAACCAAAAAAAGGTAATTAAAGTGGGGAAAAACTGCAACAAATATCAATTATCATCATTATTTCTTACAGTAATGAAACTGACCGGTTGGTTAATCTCTCTGACGTCAATAACCACTTGACAAGTCAGGAGGAAAGCCAAAAAAAATTCCTACATTTCATGTTGTAAATGGTATATTTTGGCATACCACCAATTTCCAACCTCCTCTATTATCTCCGACACTTGTCTTGGGCTCGTAACACTATTCACATCCATGACTATTAAGCTCCGCTTTCTCAGAACATCTATCACGACTCTTCGGTTCTACACTACTTCCGAAATGGAGTTCAGAGACTTCATTGTATCACACACTTCCCTCAAATTTCCATATTCTTATTGAATGTATTAGTTTAATCCTGTAAGATCTTAAGAGCCATATTTTTTTATATCTATAAAAAAAAAATCCTTATTATCTCACTGTTCCGTGCACAAAAAAAATAAAAAAAAATAAAAGAGCCCGTATTAACAATTATAACTCGCCGTCGGAGCAAGTTACGGTTCTAAAGGGAGAAGGGATCAAATGTTTATTTGTTATTTAATAAGGGGGATATTACTAAGCCATTAGACACTTCTCAGGTTTTTACTGTTCTTCCCGGGAAGTCTAATAATGATGTAGTGGGCTTGTTAATCGATCAAAGCCGGATAGTTCATGTTGATACTTTCCACTTGGCTCGGTGCCTATCTCAGGCGGGCCCCCTGTTGTACGGCACGGCTGCTGCGGTCTAATTGAAATCCTCCGCTTCTCCAGACCTGATTGACATCTAGGTGAAAACAGCTCTTAATATATCTGTAAGTGGAAATAATTTAAAGCGACTCGGCTCGGCTTTACACGTTCTTCTCTCCCACTGCAATCCCTTCATTTTGTGAAGTTTCCTCCGAGTTTCCATTTCGGGGGAAGATTAATCTAACAGTAAATTATATTTTCAGCGCCGGTTAAAAAGTCTGTCATTGTAAATTTCCGCAGAGCTGATCACTGCAAACTTGTAATTGCTTCTTATTTTTTTTACCGTCGCACTAGAGATGACAATATTCGCTGCTGGCTCTTAGTGTGGATACGTGTAATTAATGTTTATCAAATATTTTTTTTTTTTTTTTTATTTTGGGCAAGGTACACAACACGTCGTACACCAAGGCGAATATAGTTATATTGTAGTAGTCATCCTAAGTAGAGATGAGCGAACACTAAAGTGTCCGAGGTTCAAAATCTGATTCGAACAGCCGCACACTGTTCGGCTGTTCAAACGGATTTCAAATCCCATTATAATCTATGGGGGGAAATGCTCGTTTCAGGGGTAGGCAAAATTCGATACAATTATACTTACCAAGTCCACGAGTGACGGTCGGGCTGGATTCTCCTTGAAGTCTTCTCCCGGTGCAGCACCCCCGTGGCATCTTCCAGCTGGAATTCACTCTGCCTAGGCATCGGGGCCTAGGCAGAGCCGACTGCGCATGCGCAGTCGGCTGTGCCCGGCCCGACGCCTCAGCAGAGCCGGCTGCGCATGCGAGGACATGCCCGCGCTTGTGCAGTCGGCTCTGCCTAGGCCGGATGCCTAGGCAGCGTGAATTCCACCCGGAAGAAGACGTGGGGACGCAGCGCGGAGAAGACTTCTAAAGGTAAGAGAAGAACCAGCGTTGATTGGCAGAATGTATAGCATTTTGCCAATCAACGCTGGTTCTGCATCAAACCTTAAACTTCGAACAGCTAATAGTGTTCGATCGAGTACAAGTATTTTGAATACCGTAGTATTTGATCGAACACCTACTCGATCGAACACTACTCGCTCATCTCTAATCCTAAGTAGAGTTGATTCGAATAGTATTCGATACATAGTTTCGAATACCTCGCTCCCATAGGAATGAATGGAAGCAGCCGAACAGCAAGGGGTTAAGCGCCGCCCGCGTGTCGGCCGCTTCCATTCATTCCTTTGGAGCGAGGTATTTGAAACTATGTTTCGAATACTATTCGCTGATCTCTAATCATAAGCTCTATATTAACACCCTGATCTCAGGATTCCATTCTTCGGGACCCAGAAAACGGAAACCCAATTTGTATAAAAAGCGGTTACTTGCATAGATTGTAATGGGGTTCACTGGGTTTTCACCCGAAAAATGCTGATCGAAAAGTCATGAGCAATGAGCGCCAAGCTGCAGACATTACAGTCAGAGCCTTGAGGACCGTGGGAATGCAGTTCGGAGAGTATTCTTTCTTTTTTTTTAATGTAACATTGGTGGTTGAGGGGGGCAGGTGAAATTAAGTTATGGGGAGGTACTTCAAAAAGTTGTATAGGTCCCCCCAATACATTAAAACAACCCTGTGGTAGATAGGTTCCCACTGATGTCAGGTTTCCTCGCAGGGGTTACAGTTCACCTCCAGATTTCATGCCAAGAATAGCAGAGCATGCAGAAATTTTGGTGCAATCAAAATGTCTTAAACCCAACAGTCCCCTGTATAAACCACAGAGGTCTTTTGGTGCCATTGGTGTCCACTGTAACAGTATGACAGAAAAAAACAATGCTGAATGGATTGTCCTGCCAGCACTGAGTAAGTGACATCACTTGTCCTATCTCACAGATCCATGGCTATAGCAACAATGTGTAAACAATGGAGGAATGAGTTCACATAGCAGGCAAACAAAGCAGCATTTCTAAAGCAATCTCTTTAGGAAAAGTCTTACATAAGCTACCAATATAGATAGGATCCTTGAGATGAGACAACCCCTTTAACTACATTTAATGATTTGCTTTACAGAAATATCCTGGTCATAGGTAGCAATAGTCTGGAGATGACTCCTATATGTCTATGGGAGAGTTTACTACACATGCTCTGTCCCCCGATGGAGGGGGAAAAGATGTAACATCATCTATTTCTAGTAGTGGATTAAGTGATTGGCCAGTGGTGTTAGGTAAAGAAATTGGGAATACTTGAGCACTACTGTTGCAGAGGAGAACAAAACTCTAGACTAGTGAATAGTTAATACCAAGACGTTATTGATTCCAAATGGACAGAGAAGAGACAACGCGTTTCAACACCGATTTGGCGTCTTCATCAGGCCAGGAGCAGGTTATGTCCACAGCAGTCGGGGAACCATCAAACATACAACATAAAATATTGGTTTAAAAAATAGGTCATTTTCTGGTGAAATATTCCCTTTAAGATGAACAGTGACATCATCTGCCCTTCAAATTAACCCCCTTATTGCTTCCACTCTTTTCTCTCCTTTAACCTATGCCATGCTAAACACCTTTTATTTGCAGGGTTCTCTTTTCTGAAGATTTCAGCAGTCATGGATTATAGAGTAATGAGGATAATAGACTGAACTATTGCAATTTTTTGATTATTAGGTTATACAATGGTTGCGATGCCTGAACTACTTCAATGGGAGTGGAATCTTTTTAAGCACAGTGGCTACATTCATCCATGGACATTGTGTATGTTCTGCACTAGAACAAACTAATTTTAGAAAAGTTTCCATTTTCCAATTCCCAAATGAATAGAAGCGGAGCTACATTGCTGAATTAAAGGAATGCCACATTTGGGAAGTACTTGAAACCTTTCCCTTTAAAACATAATTTCGCAATGACTAGATCTCGGTACTACCATAGATGAATGAATTGCTACAGAGATATATTCATCGGCACAGATTGTATGGCCTATAGGGAATTAAAAAATAGCGAATAATGAAGGAGAATTATTAAAGGGGTTGTCCACTCATAAAACGAAATGTACCCTACTGTGTACTGATAAGGTCAGGAATCCTGAAGCTGCTCTCTACAGATGGGTGTCTACATAGTCATGTTTCAAAACTTTGTATGGGCCAGAATTATAGGCATAGCTCCCAACCGTCCCAGATCCAGCGGGGTAATCCCGATTTTACACTGCTGTCCCACTGTCCCAGATAGCTTACGGTTTTTCCCACTACGCCCCTGAAGTCCCGCTATGCCCCTGGAGTGTTATACTGTTAACAAACTTTGTTGCTAAATGCTAAACCTTAGTGGGCTAAAGGACCTCTGACCTTGATATTACAGGACAGTGTGGCTGGTGTTACACAGAAAGAGGAAGCTGCTGAGAATAGAGACTGATGGAGGACAGAAGAGATAGCATGTGTGAGCAAGAGGGGGGAACTGAGGGCAGATACAGAGGGCAGTTAAACTGAAGGCGGATGAAGGGGGCAATTAAACTGGGGACAGATAAAGGGGGACATTAAGCTAGTGGTAGATGTAGGGAGGACATTAAGCTGGGGGAAGATGAAGGGGGACATTAAAATGGGAACAGATTGAGGATTGGACGTTAAACTGGGGGGGTAGATGGAGGCTGATATTAAACTGGGGGCAACTGGAGGAGGACAGTAAACTATGGGGGTAGTTGAAGGGAGACATGTCTGCCTCTAGTTGCCCCCAGTTTAATGTTCCCCTCCAACTACCCCCACTGTTTAATGTCACCCTCCAGCTGCCTCATAGTTTAATGTCCCCCTCCAGCAGCCCCAGTTTAATGTCCTCACCAGTGTAAACTGGGAAACGAGGAGAGGGACTTAATACTGTGGGGCAAATGGAGGTGGACATTATAATGTGGAGGCATATACTGTTATGGTGACTGTAGGAGGATTATACTGTGTGGAGGCAAATGGATGAGAATGGATGTCAATATAGAAGTGGGTGAGGCTAAATTTGCCATGGTGCATATAGCGCGCTGCACATTTTGTCCCTCTCTCTGCCCCTTGAAAGTTGGGAGGTATTATTATAGGGCAGTTATGTATAGATGACAATTAAAGTTGATCAAACCTCGTGAGATCCACCTGAAAGTTTTGGTTCCAAAACAGAAGTGCTGCTATTATACTTAGGGCACCCCCATAATATGTGGCAAGGTGCAAACAAAATTAAAACCACCAATACTAAACTCACCTCTCCCGGGCATCAAGTCTTCTTTTCCAGTGTACAACTTTTGCCCACAGGCTCTTGGGGCCTCTTCTGGCATCTTCTCTGACTTCCTGTAACCTGGGCTCACCACTGAGGCCTGTGAATCGGCTTCGATCATCACTTCGGTCATGTCTTTGTCTCTGATCCAGCCTCAGCCACAGGGGTGACCATTGGGCATGTGTCGTGAGAGAAGATGACCAGAAGAGACTATAAGAGTCTATGGGTAAAAACTGTATGGGGAAAAAGAGGATATCCAGGAGAGGTTGTCCGCACCTCTCTTGAGCCTCCACAGTATAATTATGTTTTATGGATGGCGAACCACAAAATGTTGGGAAATTCATAATAAACCAGCTCTTTACAAAATGGTTTACTCATCCGTAGTAGCAATATACAGTATTCTTCCTACTGTATACATCATGAGATGAGTAATGTTTTATAAAGCCATGTTGGGGTAAATTTAAAGGTAAAGTCAAGATAAGAAAATAGGCAGAGAAAAATTATTTATGTCCTGAAGACCAAAACAGGTCATCCCTGACCTTAGAAACCAATAAATCATCTCCCTACATTATTATACATAGTATTATTATCAGTCTATACAGCACATATCCAAACACTTATATAAGGAGCAGATGTATCGTCACGTAGACCTTCATACACACTCCACTGCATAGGTTTCCAATCCATCGCCTCAAACTAGATGAGTTGTAATATTGGAAGCTTAGGGCAATTACCTGGAACTGGAAAGTCTTATCAGGCTTTTTTATGCTATATTAAGTCTTCAGTGGACCTTCTGAGACTCCCATAGACTGCAAAGGAATTGAGTAACGGAGATATTTACCTACTAAGAATTCCACATGTGTCTCTGCTCATAGACAGACCTGCTGTCGTTAATCATATGCGCAGAACGTTTACATATTGATGAATTATAAATGGAGCGGCTCATTAGACCCAGGAGGTAGACGTATATTTTACTGAGCGTGTTAGAAGCCATGGTGGGGTTTCTTCAGATAATAGCTTATATTATTCCTACAAACTGAATGTTCCTACTTGAGACATACAGAAAACAGATGGTGACATCTGACAGAACATCCCCACCCAATACTCAATTATACCAAGACGGGATAGTCATTCATCCATGGGAGTAAACATAGAAGGAAAGGGTTCTATGGCAATGGTTAATGGGGCCCTCCTCCCGTTGCTGGTTTATGCCAGTGGGGAAGGGCTCCTGCTGCATCCAGTTGCCTTACAGCTAGAAAGATCTTATCTATGGTTGGTGAAAATATAAAAAGAAAGACACTCATAGCCTAGGATATATGAAGAATAGTTATTTTTGATATTTTTATTTAAAGTTCTGATTCCTACAATACCCAGAGAAAGATCAAGGGGTTTGTGTAATTTCATCTATTCCACAGTTTTGGATTCGGAAGAGGTACTCAGTTGGCCCCAAGACGGCAGTACATCTAGTTAGCGTATTGATTGATTCTCTGGATAAGGGCAGTGATTGAATAACTGGATGAGGTATAGGGAAGTGTATTATGTGGTTACTAAGGGAAATGTAGTCACCTATACAGTGTCAGCCTGGCTAACCACAGCACTAGAGGATCTTCCAGTGGGTCTAGGCTCTAACACAATAATGGTCAAGCAGAAGTCACCTCATTTTGGAGGATATTATGGATAGGGTTGAGCCAATCTTGACTTTTCAGGATCGATTTTAAAATCCGATTTCTGATCATTTTTCATTCGAACCCGATCTCAATCCCAATTCCGATCCCAATGCAAGTCAATGGGATTTTTTTACTAATCGGAGATCGGATTTTAAAAGCAATCCTATTCACTATACAGCATGGAATCTAACAATTGAACGCTTTAATTATTAGAATCCACGCTGTGTAGTGATTTTTTTTTTCATCACTAAGTAGCCAGAGGATTTTTTATTAATCCTCTGGCTACTTAGTCCCCCCTGGTGACCACTTACCTGCAGAGATGGCTGGTCCGGTGCCCGGTGTTCTCGTTCTTCTTCGCCTCGCTGCCTCCCACCTCCCAGGTTAGGAGAGTGTGGGTGGGTTAGGAGAGTGTGGGTGGGTACTGGGAGGGGAGACGTCACGGCTCCCCGCCCTGTACCCGCCCACACTCTCCTAAGCCACAAGCCCCGCCTTCTTCCTAGCTCTTTAAACACTAGCCTGGGAGGCGGGGCCAGTGAGACGAAGAAGAACAAGAACACCGGATCAGCCATCTCTGCAGGTAAGTAGATACTAGAGATGTTAGTGTTATGTCAGTCCAGGTAGCTGCAACGGGGCTAAGGGATAGCAGTAGGGAATCTCGCCCTGCACTACTACCACTAGCTATCCCGGTCCCTGCCTCACGGGTGTGGGTCGGCTGTACTCAGGCTAAGCCTGACCCCGACAGCTCCTCTCTCACTGATACCGTAGGCCTAGAGGGAAGTGGGAGAAGGAATGCCCTATAAGACCTCTAGGGACTGGAGACTAAAGGGGGTCACCCCTAACGAACAAGTGAAGCTGCTACTGACAGGGACTGACAAGGGGGTGCGCTGACTAACAACACAAGCAGCACACAGGAAAAATGTGGGAAAGGATTCCCCCAAACCAATATGGGAAGGAACCTTACACTAGGAAACAAACACAGGGAAACTGAGTAGAAATCAAAGGATAAGGCAATTCACTCACACAGTCAATTATACACTGAGGGAGGATTGGTGAACACAGAAGGGAAAACACACAAACCAACTCGTTCACCCAAACCTCCCAAAAATCAACCACGGAACTTCCTCTATCCCAGATAACCACCTACTCCTCCTGCTAAGGCCTAGCTCTGTAAAAGCGACACTCAGCACAGAACCATGGGAGGCATGGGTTTAAATACAGAGTAGAGACCACTCCTCCCAGGTGCAAATGGGAGGACAGACTAATCAACCAGGAGATAAAGCTGCCTACCATCAGTGCGCACGTGCAAGTCAGAAGGTGTGCACCAATACTCACGACAGGACAACACCGCAGCGCCAGGATGCCACCCCAGACACTGTGCAGCCAAAAACTCCCCAGGTAAGAAAAATAGAAAGTAAAGAACCTAAATACTCCTAACAGGATCCTCCCCTCAAGGAGAAGACTCCGGATTCTCTAGGAGCATCCTTCTTCGGGAACTCCTTGTGGAATTTCTCCACGAGTCTGGGAGCTGACACATCCGACTCCAGGACCCAAGAATTATCCTCAGGACCGTATCCCTTCCATGCCACCAGATACCATAGCTTCCCCCGAACATATTTGCTATCCAGAACTCGGGATATCTCATACTCCCCGGACTCAGAAACTGGTGGAACCTTAACTGGAGACGTTCCCTTCTTGGCTTTCTTTAACAAGGAGACATGGAAGACCCGGTTTATCTTCCACCTTTTAGGTAGTTGCAGCTGCGCCGCCACTTCATTTACCATCTTGATGATCTTAAAAGGACCCACAAACCTGGGACCCAGCTTCTTGCTAGGAACCTTCAACCTGATATTCTTGGTGGACAACCAAACCATCTCACCAGGGAAGAACTGCAACTCTCCTCTCTTCCGATCCGCCTGGACCTTAGCCTGGTGCGACGCCCGCACCAGATTCTCTCGGATACGGGACCATACCCCTTGCAGCTTTTTAGAAAATAGCTCCTCCTCCGGAACTGGGGAAGAAATGGAAGAAAATACTCCGAAAACAGGATGTCTACCACCGGAGCAAAAAAAAGGTGTGGTACCTGTGGCATTGGAATCATGGTTGTTTAGGGAAAATTCTGCCAGGGGGAGAAAGGCAGCCCAATTATTCTGGTTCTCTCGAACAAAACACCTCAAAAACTGTTCCACATCCTGATTCTTCCTCTCTGTTTGTCCGTTAGACTCTGGGTGAAACCCGGAGGAAAACGACAGTGTAACTCCCAACCTGCTGCAAAAAGCCCGCCAGAATTTAGCCACAAATTGCGGTCCCCTGTCCGAAACGATCTCCTCAGGAAGACCATGCAACCTTACAATTTCTTTAATAAACGCCTCAGATAGTGTCTTGGCACATGGCAGCCTGGAAAACGGTATCAAATGGCACATTTTCGTGAAGCGGTCAACGACTACCCAAATGACCGTGAAACCCTTAGACACCGGAAGGCCCGTGATGAAATCCATAGACAGATGAGTCCAAGGTGCCTTAGGAGGTTCCAATGGATGTAGAAGACCGTGGGGACGGGTATGCGACGCCTTGGCTCTTGCACAGACCGAACAATTTTGAACAAACTGCAAGACCTCCTTACTCCACCCTGGCCACCAAAAATTCCTAGCCACCAATCTCATGGTCTCTGAAACACCCGGGTGACCGGCAAGAACCGACTCGTGACACTCCCTCAGGAGACTTTGTCGGAGAGTAGTTGGGACAAAAAGCTTGTTTCTAGGTATCTTGGAAGGTGCAGCGTGTTGCGCTTCGATCAAGGCCTTCTCCAATTTCGCGCCCAATACTGCTACCACCACTCCATCCCCAAGAATAGTGGCAGGCGCCTCTCGTTCCTCCTCAGTCGACATATACCGGGATAAAGCATCAGCCTTAACATTCTTTGAACCTGGCACATAAGTCACGTTAAAATGGAACCGCGCAAAAAATAGAGCCCATCTGGCCTGCCGTGCATTTAATCTCTTCGCCGACCCAAGATAAATCAAATTCTTGTGGTCAGTAAATACCTGGACTGGCCTTCTGGCCCCCTCCAGGAAATGACGCCAATGTTCGAACGCTAGTTTTATTGCTAGTAGTTCCCTATCTCCGATGTCATAACTCCGTTCAGAGGCAGAGAATTTCTTAGAAAAGAAGGCACAGGGATGCGTACCCTCCTCAAACTCCTGAGAAAGTACTGCTCCCACCCCCACCGAGGAGGCATCCACCTCCACTCGGAAGGCCAACCTCTCATCCAGCTGTCTCAAAATGGGAGCGGACGAGAATCGCTTCTTCAGTTCTTCAAACGCAGCTAGCGCCTCTGGCGACCACTTAGCACAGTCAGCCCCCTTCTTAGTCAAGTCCGAGATAGGTTTCACAACCTCAGAAAATCCCTTGATAAACTGGCGATAATAGTTGGAGAACCCCAAGAACCGTTGGACCGCCTTTAGGTTCTCGGGTCGCGGCCACTCCAAGACTGCCCTGACCTTCTCAGGGTCCATCTCGAACCCCTTGTCCGATAGGATATAGCCAAGGAAACATAATTTATTGACCGCGAACACACATTTCTCCAGCTTAGCACTTAATTGGTTAACCCTCAGGAGATCTAAAACCTCTCTCACTCTCTCCCAATGAGTCTCCAAATCCGGGGTGTAAATGAGTATATCGTCCAGATAGACCACAACCCCCCTCCCTATGACGGCACTTAGTACATCATTAATAAAATTCTGAAAAAACGCAGGCGCATTGGTTAGACCGAAAGGCATCACAAGATTCTCAAAGTGTCCTAGGGGTGTGTTAAACGCTGTTTTCCACTCATCCCCCTTCTTGATTCTCAGCAAGTTATACGCCCCACGTAAATCTATTTTACTAAACCAGCGGGCTCCCGTAATCTGGCTGAATAGATCCGAGATCAACGGAATGGGATAGGGATTCCGCACCGTGATTTTATTAATCTCCCTAAAATCCAAACAAGGGCGCAACCCTCCATCTTTCTTCTTTACAAAGAAAAACCCCACTGCTACTGGGGACTTAGATGGGCGAATATGCCCCACCTCTAGACTCCCCTCAATATACTCTTTGAGCGCCTCCCTCTCCGGAATAGTGAGATTGTACAACCTTGTCTTGGGTAACACTGCATTAGGTATAAATTTAATCGAGCAATCATAGGTGCGATGTGGTGGTAATGTCTTGGCTGCCCTTTCCTCAAAGACCTCCCTGAACTCACATATTTCTTGAGGCAAATTGTCTATAGACAAAGACATAACGGATATGGGCAGACATCGACCATTACACCCCTGCCCCCAAGAAACTACTGACTCGGTCTCCCAGTTGATAATAGGGTTATGCTGCTTCAGCCAGGGCCACCCCAAAACTACTTGTGCTGGTAACTTAGACAACAAGAACAAGTCAATCTCTTCCCTGTGGCCACCCACAATAAACTCCAAACCCTCCACCTGTTTGGAGATGACAGCTTGCTGTAGAGGGGTCTTATCAATAGCCCACACCGGTATCTGAGACTCCAAGACCAAAGGACACACCCTTAATTGCTCACAAAACTCTGAGTCAATAAGGTTGACTTCCGAACCACAATCAACCAAAATCCGGCACTTCTGCCCATTTACCCATCCTTCAAGGGTCAACCCGGCAGTCTGAGTACAGGAAATATGCACACCTCCCTCCTTAGTAGGTTTTCTTCCTTTACCCTCAATAGACCTGGGGTTATTACTCTCCTTGGCGAACCATTCTCTGGAGGGGCATACCCTTGCTACATGTCCCATCCCTCCACACACAAAACAGCGTACTGTGCGGGACCCTTCACTCTTGGGTCTTGCACTTCGCACAGTGGCCCCAATCTGCATGGGTTGGTCCCCCGGGTCCTCTCTAAAAACAGAGAATTGAGGAGGGCTAAGCCCCCCAGGACTCTTGTCTCCACGCTCCCGGAGGCGCCGTCCAACTCTAATTGCCAGCTGCATGGCCTCATCTAGATCTCCCGGAACAGGGTGAGAAACTAGATGGTCTTTAACCTGGTCCGAGAGCCCTGTCTCAAACTGACTAAGTAGAGCGGGGTCATTCCAATGTACTTCTGCTGCCCACCTATGAAACTCTGTGCAATATTTCTCTATAGCGTGATCCCCTTGCACCACACGTCGTAGGTTATACTCAGCCGTGCGTACCCTGTCTGGGTCGTCATACAGTAACCCCATTGTGGAGAAAAACGCCTCTACAGTTAGTAAGCAAGCTGAGTCGGCTGGTAACGAATGTGCCCAGATGAGGGGATCATCTCTCAATAAAGTAATAATAATCCCAACTCTCTGTACCTCAGAACCGGAGGAAAACGGCCGTAGCCGGAAATACAAAAGACAGTCCTTTTGAAATCGGAAAAAATCTGACCTCTTACCTCGGAAGGGTTCAGGTAAGCTGACTTTTGGCTCCAGAGGCCGACCCACAGGGGCGCTACTCACCTGCCTCTGTATGCCCTCCACCTGAGAGGCTGTGTGTTGAGCCAACTGCTGTACTTGAGATACGCCAGAAGCTTGGATGGCATCCATTCGTAGCTTGATCCCCTCCATCTCAGTGGAAATCTGCTGCACCGCCTGGTACAACTGTTTCAGGTCCGTCATAATGCAAACGAACCTTTTTTTTTTTTTTTTTACCGGCTGAGTGTACTGTTATGTCAGTCCAGGTAGCTGCAACGGGGCTAAGGGATAGCAGTAGGGAATCTCGCCCTGCACTACTCCCACTAGCTATCCCGGTCCCTGCCTCACGGGTGTGGGTCGGCTGTACTCAGGCTAAGCCTGACCCCGACAGCTCCTCTCTCACTGATACCGTAGGCCTAGAGGGAAGTGGGAGAAGGAATGCCCTATAAGACCTCTAGGGACTGGAGACTAAAGGGGGTCACCCCTAACGAACAAGTGAAGCTGCTACTGACAGGGACTGACAAGGGGGTGCGCTGACTAACAACACAAGCAGCACACAGGAAAAATGTGGGAAAGGATTCCCCCAAACCAATATGGGAAGGAACCTTACACTAGGAAACAAACACAGGGAAACTGAGTAGAAATCAAAGGATAAGGCAATTCACTCACACAGTCAATTATACACAGAGGAAGGATTGGTGAACACAGAAGGGAAAACACACAAACCAACTCGTTCACCCAAACCTCCCAAAAATCAACCACGGAACTTCCTCTATCCCAGAACACCACCTACTCCTCCTGCTAAGGCCTAGCTCTGTAAAAGCGACACTCAGCACAGAACCATGGGAGGCATGGGTTTAAATACAGAGTAGAGACCACTCCTCCCAGGTGCAAATGGGAGGACAGACTAATCAACCAGGAGATAAAGCTGCCTACCAGCAGTGCGCACGTGCAAGTCAGAAGGTGTGCACCAATACCCGCGACAGGACAACCCCGCAGCGCCAGGATGCCACCCCAGACACTGCGCAGCCAAAAACTCCCCAGGTAAGAAAAATAGAAAGTAAAGAACCTAAATACTCCTAACAGTTAGCTAGTCTCCCATTAGAATGAATGGACGCAGCCGGCGTGCAGGGGGTTAAGGCTGTGTGCCACCTGCTTCCATTCATTCTTATGGAACCGCAGTGGAGCCTTCACACTGAGTATACACTCCGCTCAGAATGAGCGGAGCGTTTACTCAGTGTGAAGGCTAACATTGTTAGCTTTTCCCACAATGCTTGGCCAGTAGCAAAGAATTGTGGGAAATAATCACCGATCTCGATCCCACCTAAAAAGATCGTTCAACCTTAATTATGAATTATCTTTTTGAGGTTGTTGAAGGGTGGCCCATTGGTGAAGAGGTGAATACCCCAATGGGCCTCTGAGACAAATGGACACCAAGTATTGATGGGTTTTAGATTTCTCTTTTGTTCATTCACTTCATTTTGTTAATTGACAAAAATAAACTAATACTTCTACTTTTGCAGAGTACTGTATACAATCCTCAACATTGAAATGGAAATACCAAGAAGTAAATGAAACTTACACGTCTTGGCCTGCTATCTCTGAGGTTATTATTGGATGTCTGAGGAATGTTATGCCATGATGAATGCACTCAGGCCCATAAATCATCAAGACTGACTACTTTCAGCTCCCCTTGCAATTGCCAACCATTGATGTCCCAGATGTACTTGATGGGGGACAAGTCTGGAGATGCAGTCTGCTTACAGAAACACATTGTCCTGATGGAAAATGGCTTCTGGGACATTGTGGAGAATTGTACCATTGGTTCCATGACCAAATCAATGGAACACTAAGATGTTTCTATTCCTGCAATGAACACAAGAGGGTCCAGCTACCGTACATTATGCCACCCCATGCCATAATCTAGGCAGTAGGACCATTGTGATGCTCCTTAGTGAAGGATCCTCCCTGGTGTTGCCCACATGGTGTCCAGATCAATCATTGCATGCAAGACAAAAGAGGGACACACTGAGGAGGACAGACCTCCATTCCAGCCTCCATTGCTGTTTACCATAATCGCAGTGGTGGGAGGTCAATGGAAGGCATTTGGTGCATAGCCAAAGTGTCGTGAAAATGCCTTCTAATGGTTTGGGTCGATACTGTTTGGTATATGACGTCTAATGTACAGTACAGAATGATTACACACCCTTCTTCCAGTCACATGATCGGTTTATAAAATGGTTCCCCTCCATGCACCTCTTGCTGTCATTGCAGTTTGTTGTTGTTTTCCTAACCTCCGACACACACAACAATGAGCAGTGCTGACATCTTGGCCTCGACACGGAACAATCTGCTGGAATGATAAACCAAGGTCTCCCAGTTCATGTCCATGTCCATGAATGGGAGCCATCACACCATCATCCCATAACACTTGATCTGATTTTTGAGGTTTCATATGGTTAAAAAATTTTCAATTTGGCTTTTATGTCCCTCCCATAGGTCAAGGATGGGAACTTCAAAATTTGATCATTTACAGATCTTACCGAGAATCTGTGCCCAACACTTTTTTTTCCTGTTTCAAATATTCATGAAGATAAGATGGAACCTAATGAATGAACAATCCATGAAAATGACTTAACTTATTATAATATGTAAAAACTGAACTCTCTGACAGACGAGTCCAAGACGTCAGCCGAAAAGAATGATTGCTTTATCAAGGCTAAGAGGAAGCCATTCACAAACTCCAGAGTAGGAGATAGCCGCAGTGACCCGAGCACCGATGGCAGAACAGCTTCCCCCTGTACTACGCATCAACTATTCCTCCCAGTAACATGGTGAAAGGGCAATCGGTTACACAATTATAGGAACACATGGAGCACGGTGAAGTGGGGATGAACTCTACGACAAGTCTATGTATCACCCATTGTATTACATTTTTCATATCCAAATACCGGAATGTAAGTGGAAATAGCTAAATAATTAAAGAGGGAAAGTCTGGAGGAGTTTGCTATTCAAGGAACACACTGTGCTATGCCAATAAGTATTGCCAGAATCAACTCTGCTGCATTTGTATCAGTAGGGGGTCTATGCAGTGGCGAAACTACCGGGGTAGTAACGGTAACTGCTGCCACAGAGCCTGGGGCATTAGGGGGCCCAGCGGTCCCTTGATGTTTTTTTTTTTAATTGCCCATTACCTGCTTGGGTTATACCAGCAAATAACAGACCCTATTTACTTACTGATCCTCACTCCTGCTCCTCGTGATCCTCCTCGTGTTATAAAAGGTTGACTTATAACCCTATGAGACAATTCTCCTCCGAATTATCCCTTATTTTACAGGATGCGGTTGATCAAGGGGTTCTATCTCAAACTCAATCTACTTACCTGCTGCCGGAATTTCCAACCTGTCCCACCTTTTATATGCTGCCTAAATTACACAAAAATCGTGATTGTCCACCAGGTAGGCCCATTGTGTCAGGGGTGGGGGGTTTATGTGACCCTGCGTGCAGATTCATAATTTTTCATCTTAAGAACTTAGTGGAAACTCTTCCCTCTTACATTAGGGACTCTTCGGATATCCTTTTAAAGGTAGATGGAATACACCTAGATGACAACATGTATCTTGTTACATGTGATGTGGAGGCATTGTACACATCGATTCGCCATGATGATGGTCTGTCTGCAGTTAAAACTTTTCTGGAAATGTCAAGCATCGGCAGACCTCTTGGTGAGTTCCTTTTACGTCTCCTCAGATTTGTACTTACGCACAATTTCTTCCTCTTTGAAGGTTTGGTCTACCTGCAGCTCCAGGGGACGGCTATGGGGGCGTCCTGTGCGCCCTCGTATGCCAATCTTTCCCTGGGGCTGTGGGAGAGGATTATTTTTTCTACTGATCCTGTTCCTCTCGTTGACCATGTACAAAATTGGTGGAGATATATAGATGATATTCTATTTATCTGGCAGGGTTCCATCCAAGAATTGAATGAATTCATGACATTGTTGAACCAAAATGATAGGAACATCTATATTACGTGGTCGTACAGCCGGTATCAAGTGGAATTTTTGGATATTAAAATTACTGTCAATGATGACGGTTACATTAATACAAACTTATACCGAAAGCCTACTGCCACAAATTCTCTTCTTCATTACAGTTCTGCACATCCCCGACCACTTCTTCGAAATATTCCTACTGGACAATTCTTGAGGGCTCGTCGCATCTGTTCCACAGATGAATCCTTTGAATCGGCTGCAAGCGACCTACAGCGGCGTTTTCAGGCACGTGGATATGATGCACATACCATCAAACGAGGTTACTATTGTGCCAAATCAATGGACCGATCGACTCTTCTTAAATATCAAAAGAAAAAAAACTCAGATGGAATGGATACTTCTTCTCAGGTTAGGTTTATCACCACGTTTAATTCACACTGGGGTAGAGTACGAGCGATTTTACAAAAACATTGGGGCATTTTACAACTTGACCCAATCTTACGTCAATACCTTAATCGAGTCCCCACTATCACATACAGACGTGCTAGAAACCTGAGGGACTCCTTAGTTAGGAGCCATTTTGAGGAACATTCAATCCAGAGAACTATTAGCACACATGGCCCTAGGCCTGGATGTAGGCCCTGTGGCCATTGCGTGGCTTGCACTAATGTGGAGTCGGTTGATACCTTTATGGATTCATCAGGAACTCGTAATTATGATATACGAGTTCCTCTTAACTGTATCTCAGTGGGAGTAATCTACGCCGCAACTTGCCCTTGTAAACTTATTTATATAGGCATGACTTCACGTGAGTTTCGACGACGAGTAAGGGAACATGTATTGGGAATATCTAATGCTAGGGATTTGGAGAACATCGATACCCTTACTACAATTCCTAAACATTTTAAATTATTTCACAATTCTGACCCTGCACTTTTTCGGTTCAGGGCAATTGACCAAGTCACTCCAGGTCCACGGATGGGGAATTGGAAAAGGCTCTTAGCACAGAAAGAGAGCCGGTGGATTTATACTTTAAAAACTATTCACCCCAGAGGCCTCAATGAAAATATTAGCTTTTCTCCATTTTTGTGAGTATTGCTTTGATCCTGTGTCTACTACTCCTTCTTGTATCGGTTGTCTTTTTGGTAGCGTTATTTTAATCATTTTATTTTTATCTTTTATGTTTTTATGTTGGTTATCGTGTGTTGTTGTTATTAGTTTACTGTCTTCAGTTCTGTTTTTTTCAGATTCGTGTTCTCCCGTTGGTCCATCATATACGAGACAAGTCATCCATCTGTCTGCAGAAGAATTCCTCTTTATTCTTTTTATTAGCAGTCTATATGCTTTATATTAAACTGTGCATTATGCCTTTTTATTTATCACTTTATCACTCGCACTGCGCACGTTTGTCACTTTCACTTTTCATTTATTATTATTATTATTTTATTTTATTCTATTTACTTATTTCTGGCACAATTGTGCCCTTATTATCACATGCACTGTGTATATTTATACTTATATATATTTTTAAAAATATACATCACACTTTGGCTATGTATACCTTATTTGTTTTACTATTAGGCATATGCACTAGGATTCTATATACATATAAACTGAGTAGTGCTACTTCAGTGTACATCTTGTACTAAGATCTACATACACGCATTTATCATTTATATTGAGTTGGTTGCTCAGTCTGTGTGCAAGTGTATACTTAGTGGACATTTTGTTTGAGTCTCCACTCATAACATTTTGGCCTCTTGGGGATTAAAGTGTCTGCTGACACTTAGGTTATATACATCTTTCCATTAAACGTGCATATGAGCGCAGTGGTGGTATTCCAATGTGGCCTTTATACTCAGCTTTATACATATGCCTTAATCGCTAGAGTTTTGGCTGGTCGCGCATTGATTTTTGTACTGTGCGCATGCGCGTATTTGGCGGCCATTTTGCTTGAGTCTTTATATGGATATTTTTTCCTCTTGTGGATTATACTACCTATTTGCGCATGCGCATTTGCTAGCGACGCGGCCGTCTCATGAGGACGCTACTAATTAGGTATGTGGCTGTATGCACGGACCATACAACAACTTTATTGAACACAGCTGAATGTTATTCTATAAACTATATATATCCCATGATACCTGGCTTCAGTATCCCTTGACAAAGCCCTAGCGGGCGAAACGCGCGTCGGGTGTGGAGTGGTCTGGGACATTTGGCCTTGCGGCCTACACGGTCTGTATGCTAATACTATTGCAGTAATGTATCTTTTGCATCACTCATGGGCCTATATGTTTACTATATCTCTGTAGGAGGGTTACAATTGTGGCATGTCATTTTTGCTATTATAGCAACATATTTCGTTTTGTTATGCTACATTTGCTATATATCCACTGCTCTATATATATTTCTGGGCCTATGATCCTGCTAGATATATCCATTCGTCTTTTATGGGCATACTTTCCACCTTTCCCATTCTCACTCCTATTTATTGGGTAACTCAGTTGCCCCCTCCATTTTTTCTATATATTTTGTATGTTATATGTTGTATTGTTATATGTGGATTTTATGTAATAAAACCTTTTTCTATTTTTGCTTAAACTTGCTTACCTGGTGGTTTTTTGTAATTTTTCACTTAACTACACCAGAGATTGTACCTATTTATGGTATATGTTTACTTAGTGATCCTCACTCCTGCTCACGGACACCTGCGCTTCCCCTTCTGCGGATACGGCTGAAAGCAGCAGCGGGGTTCAGTAAGTGAGGCCCGGGCCCGAGAGCTACACAAACACTGCTATCATTATACTCAGTATATATAATGTATAATGACCAGAGGCCTAGGGGAGGTAAGGGAACATAAAAAAACACTGTTACTTACCTCTGCTGTGCTCCGGCAGGCTTCGGGCTTGTTTGGTGACATCACAGACATCACATGGCCCAGGCCAGCGAAATTATGTGTCGCGACACTGGCCTGGGTTAGGTGACGTCTGGTCCAATATTGAAGATGGCCGAAAGTAGGGGACTATGCCGGAGCCCAGGAGAGGTAGGTAACAGTGTTTTTTATGTTTGTATCCTCCCCTGGGTCTCCAATCATTATACTCTGGGGTCTGAAGAGACTGGGCTGAAGGAGGCCCATGTCAAATGGTCGCCTTGAAACTCTATGTCGAATGTTCACCTTGGGGCCCCACTATTCTTAGTTATGCCACTGGGTCTATGCATATGATAAATGTCATAGGCACATAGTCACATACCTGTAGATGGGCTACTCTACCTACAGAAATACAGATACTATAACACTCTGTGTGCTGCCAAATGGCACCATCATCAGGCACTGTACTGTCCTCTAGATGTAATAATCTAGAAGTAATATGTTGCAGAGGAAAACCATGTGAAATGGGATGACACCCAGTGGAGAATATTTTTTTGGTTTCTACCCATTCATTGTAAGAAAAGCAAGATATATACCCTTAACGTCTGGTCCATTTTGCATCTTAGGTCTAAGAATTTATTTTTTTCATTATTGAACACCAAAAGTCAGAACATTTTGATGATTCCATTGACTTAGTCATATGGGGCTTGTTTTTTGTTAGATACGTTGCAGCTGTAACCATTTTGGTGCACACATACTTTATTGAGAATTTGTATTCCTCTTTTTCGTGTAACTTTGTTTTTCTGATGTTCTTTAAGCCATGTGCAATACACTACTGTATAAGTAATAAGTTATAACTTTATTATTTTGGTCACAGAACAGTTGTTGGAATGGTTTTGGCTAATCTTATGCATATCCCCATATTGTGTTCCTGAAAAAACTATGATTTCCAAAATGTGCCCCTGAATAAATTGCAATACTGTTCCCATGAATAGAAATATATTTTGCCCCAATTTTAAAAAATAAATAAATAATTACATTGTGGCCATGAACAATAAACCATGCCCCTGATTAAACAAATTATCCTCAGGGTGTCCCTTAATTTTAAAAATAAACATCTTTACTGTGCCCACTGAATAAAAATGCCAACATTGTACCCCGAATTAGGAAAATGCTCCCACCATGTTATAAAAAAAAAAAAAAATCCTTCCACCCCAGTGTAAAATATCCCTCCCCTGATGTAGCAATGCCAACACCCAGCCACTTGTTTCCGATGGAAGATCATAGCTTAATGATAACATAGTGATCTCTACACCGCAAATAAGATTCCGAATGGTGAGGAACCTAACCATGTTCTATTGCACCTAATAGCATCAGGGTCACAATCAGTTTCCACATCTTAAGGAGACACATATAACTGAGTTTGAAGAATGGAAAAGAGCTTGGAGATGCCCCCCTTACAGTTTGGTGACCACGTGGGTTGTAGAGAGGTAAGTTTGGCCAAGAGGGACATAATCGGTCCATAGAGTTCTTCATGGAACTCGAATAGAGATACAGAATACAGCTATGCTCATGGGGATAGAGGAAGTTGTTGAATACATTTGGGCGATCAAATGGGCGGAATAATTCTGTGCATGATGGGAATAATTATTTGTGTAATACTGAAAGAACATGAGCTCATAATACAGATGGGTTTGCTGACAGTTTTCCACAATTTTTTTTTAAGGAAGTCATACAATTCTTGACACATTATAACATAAAGACTAGAGATGAGTGAGTAGTGAAATATTCGAGATTTGGTATTCGTTTCGAGTAGAGCCTCAATATTTGACTACTCGATCGAATATCGAATCCCATTATAGTCTATGGGAAAAAATGCTCGTTTCAGGGGAAACCACTATTCGACTAAAGTAGTGTCACCAAGTCCACGAGTAGCAGGAGGAGAGTGTTTAGGAGGAGCGCTGTGCAATTAAAGCGCACGGATCCCATAGACTATAACGGGTTCATGTGCTTGCAGTGCACTGCCCGCACAAATGATTTGTGTGGGCAGTGGGCGGCAAGCACACGGACCCTATTATAGTCTATGGGGTCCATGTGCTTTAACTGCACAGCGCTTGCTGTTGCACTGATATTTTGTTCGGGGGGTCCTCCTGCGGACTCCTTCCAGACGGGAGGCAAACACTAATGTGAACCGGCCCTTACTCGTCCTGCAGAACCAGCATTGATTGGCCGAATGCTATACACTGTATAGCATTTGGCAAGTCAATGCTGGTTCTGCAGCAAGCTTGTCTTTGCTAGTCGGGAGAGCTGTCAGCTTGCGGTTATACGGGAGCTGACTTTTTCTCATAGGAATGCATTGACCAGCGTTGATTGGCCGAATGCTATATAGTGTACAGCATTCGGCCAATCAACGCTAGTTCTGCCAGAGGTTCGTCTGTGACGAGGCGGAGTATGAGATCGGACCACAATGAAGACTGCTGTGGTCTGATCTTAGACTCCGCCTCATCACAGACGAGCCTCCGGCAGAACCAACGTTGATTGGCTGAATGCTGTACACTGTATAGCATTCGGACAATCAACGCTGGTTCTGAATCAAATCTTTGCTGCAAATAGCGAGTGGTACTCGATCGAGTACGAGTATTTCAAATACCATAGTATTCTATTGAATACCTACTCGATCGAATACTACTCGCTCATCTCTAATAAAGACCAATATACTGACATATCCCCACTGGATGTCCCAAAATCATTCCTTTACAAAACTGGTCATCTTGGTCCATCATTTCGAGATATGGAAAGCCAAGAGGAAAGTTAAGGCAGGACATATGTGTAGGTCATAGAGAAGGGTCTATGTATGGTACTCTCCTCTAGGATGATATGTCATCAAAATTGGTCATCTTGGTCCATCATTTCGAGATTTGGAAAGCCAAGAGGAAAGTTAAGGCAGGACATATGTGTTGGTCATAGAGGAGGGTCTACGTCTGTCTCACCTCTATGTACAGTTGTCTTCAAGTAGCATTTGGAGGGGACAATAAGAAGAAAGAGCTAGAAACCACTGCAGAATGACCATCCATAATGTGGTCCCTCTTGCCCAAGTGATCAACTTTGCTTGTCCTTAATCTATTGTTTTTGACCTTAAATTGTTTTTGACTTTCTAATCCTAGGGCACAGAGATGAGATAAGTGTCAGAAGATATGTTGTCACCCGGGGTTTTGTTCATGGTGTTTAACGATGGAGTATTATTCTAGAAAATAATGAAAAAAAATCCTTAGTCTTTTATTTTTGTAAGGATTTCACACTAAGTGATATGTGGAGTCTGGTAAAATTCACGTACAAAACACGCAGCTAAATTCAGGGTCTGTTAAGTTAGAATTACAATGGGATTACCCAGAATCCTATTAAAGAACTGATTTATAAAAGAAGATTAAATTCAGATGTTATTAGAATATTTTATATGCAATTTTTTTTTTTCTCGAAAATGAATTTGCTCGGAAATAAAAAAAAAAAAAGCAAAATTATTTTTTCTTGAAAGAAATTAAAAAATATTAGCGGCAGTATAGGAGAAAAAATATGGAATGCCTCAGCGTAGAAACATAAAAACAAAGTCCTGAAGAATTAATGAAAGGAATAGCAAGAGACTAGACAGATAATTTCTATTTAGGAGAAATAAAAAATGTTTTATGAGGGAAAATAATGATTCTGTTTTATCAAAGTTTAGTTTTAGGAAATGATCTGTCATTCTGACAAAGCCTCAAGACACATTCATATCTCATATAACAGAGAATTACAACTGGCAGGAAATGTCACCATGGTCTATAGCGGCTGGTATTACACAGTATAACAAGAAGAAAATATATATATATATAAAAATATAAAACAAAAAATAAAATAAATAGAAAATATAAAGATAGGACAAAAGCCCTTTTTGTTCCCTTAGGGTGCTGTATTGATAAGATGGAACAGTAGTATCTTTTCAAAGAGTAAAATTCCGACCTTGATATAAGAATCCAAATATCAGTGAGAAAAATCTGTCTAATCTCCATCTCTTTTATCTAAAACAACCCGGCATTATTAATATTGAACCATATAAAAGATGCTGAAATAACAAGATATTAAAGGGATCTTGTCATTCACACACTATTTTTTATAGGTACCAGGTTGGAATAGCCTTAAGAAAGGCTAATCGTCTCCTACCTTTCGTTGTCTTCTCCGTGCCGCCGTTTGCCTACAATCCTGGTTCTTGTCGGTATACAAATTAGCTGTCTCGCAGCACTGGGGGCATTCCCAATACTGCGAGGGAGCTCTCTCCAGCGCCGCCTCCATCTTCTTCAGCAGCGTCATCTTCAGCCTCTTCTTCCGGCGGTGGCTTGTAACTTCTAGGCCTCAGGCTTTGGGTAGAGCAGACTGTGCATGCCCACAAGCCACGAGAAAATGGCCGCTTGTACAATATTGTAAGTGGCCATTTTCTCATGGCCTGTGGGCATGCGCAGTCTGCTCTACCCTAGAAGTTACAAGCCACCGCTGGATGAAGAGGCTGAAGATGACGCTGCTGAAGAAGATGGAGGCGGCGGTGGAGAGAGTTCTCTTGCAGCATTGGGGACGCTCCCAGGGCTGTCTGAGCGCTGGGACCCGCCCCCAGTGCTGCGAGAGAGCTCATTTGCATACCGACAAGAACCGTGATTGTAGGCAAACGGCGGCACGAGAAGACAATGAAAGGTAGGAGACAAATAGCCTTTCTTAAGGCTATTCCGACGTGGTACCTAGAAAAAAAAGTGTGTGAATGATAGGATCCCTTTAATATTAAAAATATAATAACATAAAATAGATACAATGTAGAACAGTGATTCCCAAAGTGGTCCAGGTGGACCCCCAGGGAACTCAGCCGCGATGCAAATTTCCATCGTTAGATCTAATCTTCACATTTTTCGACGAGTTTTGGAAATATGGTAGAAATGTAGCAGAAGGGGTTCCCCCGAAACCATTAAAATTTTGAAAGTGGTCTACGAGAAAAAAAATTTGGGGACCTCTGATGTAGAAGATAGAAAGATTTTTTCAACAAAAATAGAACCAATGTTGTCATTGGGGTCTGACTTTTGGAACCCCATCATTATGAGAATGGGATCCTGAGCGGTGGTGTAACTAAAGTCTTGTGGTCCTTGGTGCAATCTTTTATCCGGGCCCCCTACCTTATCCCTGCAGCGAATTCTTGATAGTAATGGTTACAGGGCTAAGGAGTTTAATTAACCTTAGTGTGGTTAGGGTAATCTGTGAGTCTCCTTGGCTTATGGGCCAATTGGAGGGTGAAATCTCAATATGGATTCCATTGCTTATGGGCCACCTAAAGCTCCTGGGCCCTGATTTGGCTACTCCCTGTGCACCCACTCAAGTTAAGCCCCTGATCCTGAGCACCCATTACCGCTTAATCTATTTTCTGTGGAACTGATAGAGATAGCTAAGTACTTTCATTCCCTTACATGTTGAATAGAGTAAAAGTGACCATTTGTGACCACCACTTCATCTGATCTTCTTCAGAACAGGTGCTCGAGACTCTTGTTCTATAGATCATTGGGGTCCAAGTAGTTGAACCCCCAGCGATCATACATTGTATAGTTCATACATGCTTTCCATGGACCAGCCTCTTTGGAAGGCTTGTCTCTTCACTAGAAACCCTTTCCTGAATTTTTTAGTTGGCCCAAAAGGGTATCTTAATGGTGGGATTTACTTCTAGACACCCCTCATAGACCATATATGGTTGACCATCCAGACTTGTTAGAGATGAACACCATGCATTGTTGCATTGTGGGAATAAAGCTTCACTGTTTTGGCTTTTACCTATGGCTTTGTTCTTTGTTCTTCTGCTTGTTTTGGCTAGGTTCACACAACAGAATTCACAGCTTCTAATTGGTTCCAAAAATCAGCTCCAAATTCTGTTCAAATTCTAGTCCAAATTCCCTTCCATAGGGACAAAATGTGGAGAGTAGAGATGAGCGAGTAGTACTCAATCGAGTAGGTATTCAATCGAATACTACGGTATTCGAAATACTCATACTCGATCGAGTACCATTCGCTATTCTAATGTAAAAGTTCAATGCAGAACCAGCATTTATTGGCCGAATGCTATACAGTCGGCCAATCAACGCTGGTTCTCCTCCTACCTTTAGAAGTCTTCTCCGTGCAGCTTCCCCGCGGCGTCTTCCGGCTCTGAATTCACTCTGCCAGGCATCGGGCCTGGACAGAGCCGACTACGCATGTCCGCTTGTAGTTCGGGCATGGGCAGTCGGCTCTGCCCAGGCCCGATGCCTGGCAGAGTGAATGAAGAGCCGGAAAATGCCGCGGGAACGCTGCACGGAGAAGACTTCTCGGAGAATCCAGCCCGACCCTCACTCGTGGACTTGGTAAGTATAATTTGACCGAATGTTGCCTACCCCTTAAACGAGCATTTTTCCCCCATAGACTATAATAGGGTTCGATATTTGATTCGAGTAGTCGAATATTGAGGGGCTACTCGAAACAAATATCGAACGTAGAACATTTTACTGTTGGCTCATCTCTAGTGGAGAGGAATCTGACCTAATCTGCCTCACTTTCCTCTCCATGTTTCGTCAACCATGTGTCAACCTGACCTTAGCTGCTTTCAATATTTCATGCATGAGAACAATTTGTAGACCAAAACGCATCCTCAGAAACTTTACGAAAGTAGCTCTCATTGGAAATATCCAGTTTTCCAAACTCTAAGCCTGTTTTTCATTAAAATAAACCATCTAGAACATTCTCAGCCCTCTCCGCTGATTCACGACAAGGATCCCATCCCGACTTTGACAACATACAACATTACAAACTGATTACTGTCATGTTCACAAGACATGTATCCCACGCGTTTTGCACATGTCCTAATGATTATATTGTGGTATTTCATCTAGAAGAAAAGAGAAACTAGAAAACCTTGACAGGAACATAGGCATTTCTGCATTATTATTATTATTTTCAAAGAAACGCGCTGCTAAGCAACCGGCGGCTCACAAATCATCTGAATCTACCTCCTGAGTGCTGCAGATATCATTACCAAACAAACGTGATTCATTTGCTTGTCTCTGGGCCCCGGTTTATGTACAAGATATTTTTTCAAGTTATCACCTTATAAATAGGAAACAAGTTAAAGTGAAACAAATAGTTGATAATTACCTCTCAACTGCAAACAAAGGCGAGATTAATCAAAGTAAATGGAATATGGCGGAATTGTTTAAAGAGGAAATTCGAAAAAAAAAAAATTCCAAAAATTCTCACTTTCAATATGAAGGGGCCTAGACAATGAAATAAGACCCCGAAGGATCGTAATCGGCAAGCTGGAAAGCAATAGCGCAGGAGGAATTAAAATGCTAACTTGTAAATTTGGCATTAATAGCTATAGAAATGATGTAGAGGGTCGTAGCCGAGGCTCGGAGCTATGATTACTAGTTCTGGGCCTGCCTTAGTGAATAGGCGACTATTAGAAAAGCCGGCGTTTTAATAGATATTACTCTTGGGAAGCTCCTACAGGCTGATCCTGCCATGCCGCCGTAGAGCAGAGCAACGGAATCATCTGTCAATTTGTCCCCCTACGTAGGTGGCTACATCCGATGAGAATTGGTCATTTATCTCTCGGGCTAAGCGGCCTGTTATATTCAGCTTAATTGCAGCGTATTAATGTTTTATATATTTAACATTCCGGTGTCTTAAGGAATTTTGTATTGTGGATAATAAGAAAGAGGATGTTTTTAGAATGAGGGCTTTTACACTGTAGACATTGTAATTTGGATATTAAACCACAAGCTCTATTTTCTCACCTAGGGATCTCGATGGCTATGAACAATGGGGTTCTTCTTTAAGATGCTGTGGTTATCTAATGGAGTCATAAACACTGGAGCTAGATTAGATTGGGGAAATGTCAGGCAGAGCATGAGGGCCAGCACACACATCTGCGTCCTTCTGTCCATTCTTCTGGTCTGTCCATTCTTCTGGTTTATCACAAGACTGATCCATCTAATGATGGACAATGACAGATCCCAAGGAAGTCCAAAGACTATTATGGGGATTGCCTTTAATTTCAGTCACGTTCTCATCTGCATCCTTCTGTCCATTCTTCTGGTCTGTCCATTCTTCTGGTCTGTCCATGCTTCTGGTTCAATACAGGACCAGAAGAATGGTCCGTCTAATGATGGACAACAACAGACTTCAAGGAAGTCCAAAGACTAGTATGGGGATTGCATTTAATTTTGCATACGTTCACATCTGCATCCTTCTGTCCATTCTTCTGATCTGTCCATTCTTCTGGTTTATCACAGGACCAGAAGACTGATCCATCTAATGATGGACAATGACAGACCCCAAGGAAGTCCAAAGACTATTATGGGGATTGCCTTTAATTTCAGGCACGTTCTCATCTGCGTCCTTCTGTCCATTCTTCTGGTCTGTCTTCTTGTTTATCACAGGACCAGAAGACTGGTCCATCTAAAGATGGACAACAACAGACCCCAAGGAAGTCCAATGACTATTATGTGTATTTCCTTTAGCTTCAGGCTCGTTTTCATCTGTTTCCTTCTTTCCATTCTTCTGGTCTGTCCATTCCTCTGGTTTATCACAGGACCAGAAGACTGATCCATCTAATGATGGACAATGACAGACAACAAGGAATTCCACTGACTATGATGTGGATTGCATTGAATTTTGCATACGTTCACATCTGCGTCCTTCTGTCCATTCTTCTGGTCTGTCTTCTTGTTTATCACAGGACCAGAAGACTGGTCCATCTAAAGATGGACAACAACAGACCCCAAGGAAGTCCAATGACTATTATGTGTATTTCCTTTAGCTTCAGGCTCGTTTTCATCTGTTTCCTTCTTTCCATTCTTCTGGTCTGTCCATTCCTCTGGTTTATCACAGGACCAGAAGACTGATCCATCTAATGATGGACAATGACAGACAACAAGGAATTCCACTGACTATGATGTGGATTGCATTTAATTTTGCATATGTTCACATCTGCATCCTTCTGTCCATTCTTTTGGTCTGTCCATTCTTATGGTTTATCACAGGACCAGAAGACTGATCGATCTAATGATGGACAATGACAGACCCTAAGGATGTCCAAAGACTATACCTTTAATTTCAGGCATGTTCTCATCTGTGTCCTGTCCATTCTTCTGGTCTGTCTTCTTGTTTATCACAGGACCAGAAGACTGATCCATCTAAAGATGGACAACAACAGACCCCATGGAAGTCCAGTGACTATTATGTGCATTGCCTTTAATTTCGGGCTCGTTTTCATCTGTCTCCTTCTTTCCATTCTTCTGGTCTGTCCATTCTTCTGGTTTATTACAGGACCAGAAGACTGATCCATCTAATGATGGACAACGACAGTTCCCAAGGAAGTCCAAAGACTATAATGGGGATTGCCTTTAATTTCAGGCACATTCTCATCTGCGTCCATCTGTCTATTCTTCTGGTCTGTCTTCTTGTTTATCACAGTACCAGAAGACTGATCAATCTAATGATGGACAACGACAGACCCTAAGGAAGTCCAAAGACTACTATGGGGATTGCCTTTAATTTTGTGTATGTTCACATCTGTGTCCTTCTGTCCATTCTTCAGGTTTATCACAGAACCAGAAGACTGATCCATCTAATGATGGACAACAACAGACCGCAAGGAATTCCACTGACTAATATTTGGATTGCATTGAATTTTGCATACGTTCACATCTGCGTCATTCTGTCCATTCCTCTGGTTTATCACAGGACCAGAAGACTGGTATATCTAATGATGGACAACAACAGACTCCAAGGAAGTCCAATAACTATTATGTGGAGTGCCTTTAATTTTGGGCACGTTCTCATCTGTCTCCTTCTGTCCATTCTTCTGGTCTGTCCATTCTTCTGGTCTAATACAGGACCAGAAGAATGGTCCGTCTAATGATGGACAATGACAGACCCCAAGGAAGTCCAAAGACTATTATGGGGATTGCCTTTAATTTTGTGCACGTTCACATCTGTGTCCTTCTGTCCATTCTTCTGGTTTATCACAGGACCATAAAACGGCTCCATCTATTGACGGACAACAACAGACCTTAACGAAGTCCAATGACTATTATGGGACCTTTGGGTGTCCATTATTTTCTCGCAGAGATCACTGGCCTTGGAAAACTTTTTTTTGCCTGGGATTTCTGATGAAGTCTGCATCCAAGGCTCTGAAGCCAACGTGAACACAACTTTATAGGATGACAAATAGGGGATCCACCTCTATAATGTCATCAGTTATCATCTGATGACAACATCTACTGTCAGGACTGGTGAAACAACCGAGGTCATTGCTAGATCTCACCAATAATCCGACCTTGTGTGAAAGTCTTAAATCTAAATACACTAAGAAGAAATATTAATAATTCACAAGCCAAGAATCTGAGATTTCACAAACCAATATAAATCCTAGATCACTTAGTAACATCAGTCGAAACTTCACTACAGATAAGCTTCTAATAAATAATACTGGAGATGGCGCTGTATAATGCGGCTGGTGATTTATTCTAACGGTGCAGTAAAATTAACTTTTCTGTATGTTTACCTCAGAAAATACATTTATTCCTCTTCTTAAATGGCAAAGAAAATGATTATCTCTCCATAATTATGTCTCCACTTAGCCGGCTCAGTCTAATTTTATACTATGCAGTAAATTTACAATTTTTACACTTGTTTTGTCCAGTGAAAAAGATTTTTGGTAATTGATGGGGTTTTATGCTACAAGGGATTTGATAATGGAAATTGGGTAAAACTGAGTTAACTGTGTAAATCCCATCTCTTTTTGGAGCAATGCTTTAGTGTAGGGATCTCCAACCTATGGCTGCTACAAAATTACAACTTCAGGCAAATGGTAACTTTTCATTGCGCCTCCAAGCCTAAAAATAGGGAATCCCTGGCGTCACACTCTTGGTGGTTTTCTAGGAACTATCCAACTGTAGATTCAACACTAAACAATAATAGGAGAACAGAAGATTTTAGTGACCAGGAGTTGATTATTTTAGCTTGTTCTTCATGGCACAGGCTCATGTGGTGCTCACAATGCCACTGGACCCAGTAGACAAAGTAAAGCTTTCTGGCACACGGATCGCTGTATGACTATGACTTAGATGACATTGGTGTTAAAGGAAGTGTGTCATCAGAACCCAACATAACAAACAGTGATATCTTAGCAATGGGGGTACCAACTCACAAGAGGAAACAGTGCTGTTTCAGGTGACCCTAACATATCAAATGTTCCCTATCATATATCATATGTTAGGGTCACCTGAAGCAACACTGTTTCCCCTCGTGAATTAGTCCCTGTTTATTTCGATATACAAATGAGCTCAACAAGGGTGTTGCCATTGCTCAAAAAAGGTAATCTGCAACACCCTCATTTCTAGAAGGAACTCATTTACATATTGACACAAGGGATAATACTGTTTGTTTCAGGTTACCCTAACCTATCTATCTGCAGGACTGGAGTGATATGCTGTTCTGGTGACACTAACCTACCTATCCACAGGGCTGGGTGATATGCTAGGTCTGGTGACACTAACCTATCTATCTGCAGGGCTGGGGTGATATGCTGGGTTCTGGTGATAATAACCTATCTATCTGCAGGGATTGGGTGATATGCTGGTTCTGATGAGCCTAACCTATCTATCTGCAGGGCTGGGGTGATATTCTGGCTCTGGTGGCACTAACCTATCTATCTGGGAGGCTTGGTTGATATGCTGGTTCTGGTGATGCTATCTTATCTATCTGCAGGGCTGGGGTGATATGCTGGGTTCTGGTGATAATAACCTATCTATCTGCAGGGATTGGGTGATATGCTGGTTCTGATGAGCCTAACCTATCTATCTGTAGGACTGGGGTGATATGCTGGTTCTGATGAGCCTAACCTATCTATCTGCAGGGCTGGGGTGATATGCTGGCTCTGGTGGCACTAACCTATCTATCTGGGAGGCTTGGTTGATATGCTGGTTCTGGTGATGCTATCTTATCTATCTGCAGGGCTGGGGTGATATGCTGGTTCTGGTGACCCTAACCTATCTATCTGCAGGGCTGGGGTGATATGCTGGTTCTGGTGACCCTAACCTATCTATCTGCAGGGCTGGGGTTATATGTTGGTTCTGGTGACCCTAACCTATCTATCTGAGAGGCTGGGTGATATGCTAGGTATGGGGAAGAAACTCCCTTTAACCAAAACCATCAACACTTATTTTTGTTTTCATTGATTGAATAACAACAATGGCCTGTAGAACTAGAATGCCCCGCAGATCTTCTGTTCTCATGCTCCCTCTCCTTGTGTCTCCAGCACTCTACAAAACATCAGTTTCTTATTACTATAAATATTAGTAAATCTTCCTCCTTCAGAAACGTTGTATGAAAGATGGAACCAAGAGACAGCCTATGAATAAATAGGCCTTATTTTTACATCACAGCTTGTATAAGGTTGGATATAAGCAGTCAAGCAAGCTGGCCTTCCCCCAGGCTAAGAAAAGCATCTACAGCCCCTAGATCGAAAAAGCCTCCGGGAAGCGCTGATAAGATATATAATATTAAATAAAAATTTAAAAAAATGCAAAAATAATACAATAAAATAATTCTACACTATTTTGATGACATACCTGGGCCTATTGAGGAACTGGCTCCCTTGTTCGGTAAAGTAGGATATCAAAGGCCCAATGGCTACATTATATAAGTATCCAAAAATGGCAATCATTACACACAACAAAAACATCCCTTTGTCCGTACTAGAAGAATGGAATAACTTGAGAGTTAACTTGGCGCCTCTCATTATAACACCATTAGGCCCGTCCGCAACCTTAATACCTTACAAGATACATGAAAGGTGATCTTTTGATATAAAACAAAGGCTTACCTCGACCAATTTGTTGGCATGTTCGCGAAACACTTGGGCATACTCTTTCACTTCCTTCTCATTACCGCTCTTTGCAGCCTCAATAAGAACCAGCAGGGGAACATTTGTCTCCAAGAAAGAATCTGAGATATGGTCCATTACCGCCTTCCGGAGCTAAAGGGAAAAAAAACGGTAGAAAAATAAGATTGCGTCTTTTTAATGGGAAATGTATTTAACATGTAAATCAGCTAAATTAACTTGTCTGTGAACTATTGCCAGCTACTTTTAGAATATTTTTGCCTTGTGTAATTGTTTAAATAGTACGGCTAGCCGAGTGTGCGAGAAAGGAAATAGGAGTCAATACGGATACAGCAGAAATAATCATCCTCTCCAAGTGCTCAGCCATAACTGGTAAGATCTTAGGCACTAGGGACCTGTTCACACGTTGGAATGTGCAGCTGATTTGGGGGAGGATACGACCCCAAAGTGAGGGCATTGATCCTGCCTCCCATCTGTTTTCAATGGAAGACAAATATCACAGCAGGATGCTGAAAAAATGAGCCTCTTGCTTCAGCCATGGAGTCCGTGGCTCGAGACTCCCATTCATTCAGCTACGAAAGCTCTGCATTGGCTTTCTACCATGGGGAGCCAGGGGCCAGAAAATGAAGAGGATCTGGAGCGGATGTCCACTAGAGATGAGCGAACACTAAAGTGTCCGAGGTTCGAAATCCGATTCGAACAGCCGCTCACTGTTTGACTGTTCGAACGGATTTCGAACCCCATTATAGTCTATGGGGGGAAATGCTCGTTTCAGGGGTACGCGACATTCGATAAAATCATACTTACCAAGTCCACGAGTGACAGTCGGGCTGGATTCTGCTTGAAGTCTTCTCCCGGCGAAGGGTCCCCGCGTCCTCTTCCGGGTGGAATTCACTCTGCCTAGGCATCGGGGCCTAGGCAGAGCCGACTGCACATGCGTGTGTATGCTCGTGCATGCCCGCGCATGTGCAGTCGGCTCTGCCAAGGCCGGATGCCTAGGCAGAGTGAATTCCACCCGGAAGAAGACGCGGGGACGCAGCGCGGAGAAGACTTCGAAAAGGTAAGAGAAGAACCAGCGTTGATTGGCCGACTGTATAGCATTCTGCCAAGCAACGGTGGTTCTGCATCGAACATTAAACTTCGAACAGCTAGTAGTGTTCGATCGAGTACGAGTATTTCGAATACCGTAGTATTCGATGGAACACCTACTCGATCGAACACTACTCGCTCATCTCTAATGTCCACCTCAAATTCCTCTTCATTTTTTGATGTGTGAATGAGCCTAAGACATTAAATTATTGGCACTGTCTATATCAATCCCTACCCAAAATGACAGCTGGGAGCTTCAATGGTGCTCACAATGGAATGGAATACAATTCAAGTTCTGAACGGTTAGGGCGATATGCTAAATAAATAAAAAAAAAGTTACGAGCAGTAACCAATGATACCAAAGAATTCGTAACATTCTAAAAATTTTGCAGTTGAAAGTAGGGCTGAGGAGTCAGTAAGCCAAACCACCGACTCCAGAATGACTCTGATTCCTTCATAAATGGCTGATAGCCCCGGTCACGTAGAAGCAATCATGGTTCAGACCATCTGCCCTGGACCGTCACAGTAGTTCTGCGACTGGGTGTCTCTTAGAATTTATGGTCCCACTTCTAAACTTGCCTATGGCCCCACTTTGTCTAATACTGTCCCTTCCAATAAGTTAGTTGCCAGTCTTGATAAATCTGGTCCATAGGGTCTCCTTTGACATACGATAGTCACTTTGTATCATCAGCACTATCCATATTAATAGCTACTCAAGGGACACCAACTTGGCAATTTCAACATGATTTCCATGATCAGCATTTTTTTTTTTCAATGGTATATCACTGTGGGGTCATTTCTTATTGAACTCAGTCCATCCGTGTCTCCCTAGTGTCCCTCTTTTTCTTGATCCAAGACGTTCTGTCCATCCTGGGACCTTAGTTGTCTCCGTTTAGGATCAATAGATCTTCATTAAAAAAATACATATATATTTTTTCCAAAATAAAAACTGGTTTCCGAGTGGATATTGACTCACACCCTCAAGATTGTCTCATTTATCGGG
The DNA here is from genome assembly GCF_031893055.1 of Leptodactylus fuscus. NCBI lineage: Eukaryota > Metazoa > Chordata > Amphibia > Anura > Leptodactylidae > Leptodactylus > Leptodactylus fuscus. The sequence goes on from NC_134265.1 coordinate 347,791,072, forward strand.
TACAATTTTCACCATCAAACCATCACCATCAAATGGTACCATCAATTTTCACCATCGAATGGTAGGAGAACATGGACATACATGAATAAGTAGAACTTACATACATGTATAGTGAAGTTTAATTGATTATCTCGGATCATATGAGATGTTTGAAGATTTGGGACCTCACGACCTCACCCAAGAGGTTACTTTGATCCACTGACTTTCAGTTATTGTGTCACTCACATGGGTTTTGTCACTAAAGAGAGAATAGGGGATGATAAGTGTCCGGCGCTGAGGTCCGACCACTGGGACCCCAGCAATCAGGAGGACAGGGACCCCAAAGTCCCCTATGAATGTCTCTTACATGTGAATGAAATACAAGTGCGCGCCATGACCTGTGCTCCATGTCACCTCTTTGGGTTCCAGTTTGGAAGCCCCATAGCCATGAATGGAGAATAGGTTGTGCAATTCACTCACCTATAGGACATGTGGGTCCTCATTCTCCTGAACGCTATGGGAATGGGACTGAACTGCCGCAGGTCTACGTGACCCAAGGATTTAATCTGAAAGCCGCCATATTTTCTAATCTTGACTAATCTATAGGTAATCTACTAATCTATTCCCATTGGTCTGATGACCACGAATGGTCGCCCCTCAAGAAAGATCCTATAGTTTGGTGAACATTAAAGTCGTAGACACGAGACAGTTTAATGTGTCTCTTGCTTTGCAATCCTTTACGTCTCGTACGTTGGATTTATTATACAGACACGAGGAGTCTGCTTGTTAAGCTTTCAGAAATTCAGACATTTTCAGATGTTTATTTTCATTGTTAAATAGTTTCCTTTGTGCTGATAGTTTTCTTACACCGATAATGTAACAACATGATACAATATATCAGTAACTGGCTTGGCAGAACTCCCAGGGAGTTACTGTGGCAACGACAATGACAATTCTTCCCAATTTACATATTTTGTTTTAAAAGAAAAAACCAAAAAAGTTCCAAGACTTAGGAGTTAATCGGCCAGATACGACGAGACCAGATAAAACAAGAAGTGATAGAGGATTCTGTACACCAGCCTTTACCATAGAGAATGATGTAGGTAGAATCTATAGGACAGAACACTTATGGTTTACGTTGTAGAGCTGCATTCACAATCCTGCAGGTTACAGAGCTGAAATCTTCAGAATGGGTAAGGGTATGGATAGATCAGTATCAAATACGTTTAGGTTCTAGATAACCCCTTTAAATAAGGTAAGGTTTCAGTTTTGTGGTTGTCAATGGGTCTGCTGACTGATGGATTGCTATGGTAGTCCCTCAATATCCTACTGGAGAGAGTCCACCAGTGACCACGGCTAATCTCCCCCATCAAAATGGCAGTAGCTTTAGACAAACTTCATGCCACTTTGTCTCCATTTGGCCAATTTCATTGCTATATGGTCATCCATGTTGATGGTGATATAGTGATGTGATGTAGTGATAGTCCATCAATATCAAGAACAAGAAACACCTTTAAAAGGAGTGCGTCACCAGAACCCAGCATGTCAACCCAGCCCCACAGATAGGTTACACTAGAAATAACAGATAGATAGGTTACACTAGAAATAACAGATAGATAGGTTACACTAGCATAACAGATATGTTACATTAACATAACAGATAGCTAGGTTACGCAAGCATAACAGATAGATAGGTTACGCTAGCATAACAGATATGTTACAGTAACATAACAGATAGATAGGTTACACTAGCATAACAGATATGTTACAGTAACATAACAGATAGATAGGTTACACTAGCATAACAGATATGTTACAGTAACATAACAGATAGTTAGTTTACGCAAGCATAACAGATAAATAGGTTACACTAGCATAACAGATAGAAGGTTACACTAGCATAACAGATATGTTACAGTAACATAACAGATAGATAGGTTACACTAGCATAACAGATATGTTACAGTAACATAACAGATAGATAGGTTACACTAGCATAACAGATATGTTACAGTAACATAACAGATAGTTAGTTTACGCAAGCATAACAGATAAATAGGTTACACTAGCATAACAGATAGAAGGTTACACTAGCATAACAGATATGTTACAGTAACATAACAGATAGGTAGGTTACGCTAGCATAACAGATGGATAGACTATGCAAGCATAACAGATATGTTACAGTAACATAACAGATAGCTAGGTTACACAAGCATAACAGATAGATAGGTTACGCTAGCATAACAGATATGTTACAGTAACATAACAGAAAGCTAGGTTACACAAGCTTAACAGATAGATAGGTTATGCTAGCATAACAGATATGTTACATTAACATAACAGATAGCTAGTTTACGCAAGCATAACATATAAATAGGTACATTAGCATAACAGATAGCTAGTTTACGCAAGCATAACATATAAATAGGTACATTAGCATAACAGATAGATAGGTTACACTAGCATAACAGATAGATAGGTTACACTAGCATAACAGATAGAAGGTTACACTAGCATAACAGATATGTTACAGTAACATAACAGATAGCTAGTTTACGCAAGCATAACAGATAGATAGGTTACACTAGCATAACAGATAGATAGGTTACGCTAGCATAACAGATAGATAGGTTACACTAGCATAACAGATAGAAGGTTACACTAGCATAACAGATAGATAGTTTTTGTTAGGGACCTCGAAAGACGTAGATCCTGTCCACTTAAAAATGGTTACGAGCAGACCCTAACGAACCCTATAGAATATAATGGGGTCCGCCAAGTTTACTCCAGTTTTATCCTGAAACCGATGGAGGGAAAAGTCCTCTCGGCATGACTTTTGTCTTGGACGATTTTAGGCAGCATCTGTGGCAGAGTCTCCTATGTATATCAATGAGCTCTTTTGAGCAATGGGCATGTTTCCATTTAACTCTTTGGAGCAATAGCAACACTTTTGTTGCCCCAAAGTGCTCATTTGCATATTGAAAATAAGGCATTAACTGGGCAAAAGAGGCACAAGGAGAAAATACCACTTGATTTAAGTTTCCCGAACCTGTGGGGTTGGGTTGTTATGTCGGGTTCTGGTGACAGACTCTTCAAGTTTGGAAAATTGACATTGTCAACCTTAGGTGGAAACTGTAATTCAAGAGTAAAGAAAATGGACAAGAATAATGGTATAAAAAGGAAATTGTTAGTGTTACATTGAATATATCTGCCTTCTGTCAGCTGTTCAGCCTTTATGGGCACCTTGCAGCTCGGCGGCAGCTGTGGAGGTACAAGTCACAGTATGTGCCGGAGAGCCACAGGTATCCCAAACCTGATGTACGGTGTCTGTACTCGAGTCTTAATCACACAAGAGTAGAGCTGACTGGCATTTTAAGCACATCTATGTGCCACAAAGTTCTTGTTACTGACTCTACATCAAAAGCTCAGCGTGCGCCACATACATGGGCTCTGGGAACTGATAAGATGCAAATAGAACAGATATGATGCAAATTAAGAATTTCCCACAGTGCATCGCTCTAGCGAGAGTCAGATAGGAGCACAGATGGAAGCCTCTGAATATGATATCCAGACACTATGAAACCAGCCAGGCTTATTAATATATATGATACAATGTACAATTGTTTCCCAACAAACACGAACACTCGCAATCTAAACATATACCGATCAGCCACAACATTACAACCACCTGCTAATCTTATGTAGGCCCCTTCATGCCACCAAAACAGATCTAACCTATTAAGGCATGGATTTCACAAGATCTCTGAAGATGTCCAGCATGAATCTTTCAGTAATTTCAGCTACAGTAGCTCTCCTGTTAGATTGGGCCAGATGGGCTAGTCTACATTTTCCAGGACCATTGAGGAGCTTTGGACACGTGACACTTCCTCAAGTTCACTACTTGTTGGAAACACCATCAACACTTTCAGATCAGGCCAAATGGACTAGTCTAAATTTTCCGTGACCTTTGATGAGCATTAGGCACCCACAATACTGTATGGAGCTCACCAGTTGTCGGTAACAACCTATAACACCTGCTGTTTTGTTGCTGTTCTAACCTAACTAGCCTTCATAATGTTGCCCTTGTCAAAGTCTAAAAAATTCTTAGGTCTGGTTCACATCTGTCTTCCATTTGGGGAGTCTGGTTAGGGACCCACTGAGCGGAAATGTACATGCATAAAAAAAGCAGTTACCTTGAAACCCCATGGGCCCCTTTGACTGTAATGGGGTCCATGTGGTTTCCACTCAGATTCCGCACGAAACATGTGGGGAGAAAAGTCCTGCAAGCAGCACTTTTTTCTTGGCATTTGTCATGCGGAAACTACACTGACCCCATTATAGTCTAGGTAATCACTTTTTTATGCATATAGGTTTCCATTTGGGGGTCCCCAATGAATGCAGATGTGAACCAGGCCCTAGTCTTGGCCAATTGTCAATTGACTGTTCAATCACTGTTGAATATACAGTATCCCACCTCTTAGCAGGTGTCACTGTCACAAGATTAGCAATGTTTTTTTTAACTTCACCTGTCTGTGATTTTTTTTTATGGTACGTGTATATTGGTTGTATATTCACCCACTATGGTCAATGGCTTGGTCAATAAACTTAAGAGGGCGGCATACAGAGGCACTGTTCTCCTAATTACATCCTGGAGAATAGATTTGCATATTTTTTACCCAGAATCCCTAGCGGAGCAGGAATGACTTGTAAGTCTCCATACTGCCTATATAGGCACACACTCTCCCTAATGTGTACGATTATCCCCTGACCCTGGTCTATAGTCTAACACTCTGCCAAATCAGTATCCCTGCGCTATGCTGAAGAGGTCCAAAAGACTGAAACAGTGCTGTCCATAGCTGGGAATCTGTTCCTTTTGGAATAGAAATACTAATTTGGCAATTAAATCCACATCATGATAGTAGACTTATTAACTGAGTCATGCATGATGTTAAGGAGGCTGCCCTCTAGAGGGCAGCATACAGAGGGCAGCACCTCTAGAGGGCAGCATACAGAGGCACTGTTCTCCTAATTACATCCTGGAGAATAGATTTGCATATTTTTTACCTAAACTTAAGAGCTCAGTCAACTGCACCAGATGTCATTTTCAGACCATAGATTTGACACAATCGTGCCCTAGTCAACAATTGGAAGTGCCTAGGAGGAACATCAGGTAAACCACAATGTGGTATGTCACAAAAGTACCACCGAGGGGTTGTATTGCAAATAGATAGGGCATATTGACATCATAGAGAGAGGTTCCTCTAAGAACAAATAAGTTCAAGTGGAGCAAAAAAGCCTTTTGTAAGTCTGCATACATCTGAGAAGGTGATCTCTCCTTAAGGAGTGATAATATTCCAAAACACTGGTCTAGAAGTCACTCATCTCTGCCAAATCAGTTTTTGCTACGCTGTGCTGATGAGATCCAACCAGATAGAAACAGCTCTGTCCACAGCTGAGATATTGATTTGGCTAAACCCCGCATCATAGCAGTAAAGACTTGTTGAAAAAGTCGGGCATGATGTTCAAGGGAGCTACTCCTAGTGGGCAGCAAGCAGAGGCACTGTTTTACGATTTACATCTTGGGAAACAGATTTGCATATTTTCCCATAATTCCCCCAGTGGAGTGAAAAAAGGCTTTTGCAAGTCTCCATACGCCTGAGAAGGTGATCTCTCCTTAAGGAGTGATAATATCGACAAAAAAAATGATTTCTGGGCAGCTATCTTTAGAGAAGGGGTTGTCTTCATGAAGCATATCTATAAGTGAAGATGGTTCTAAGATTCATGTGAGATCAAGAGACAGTATGGAAGATGGGAAGACTAGGCATTGTTTCCAAAAGGTTAACTACTAGAGATGTGCGAGTAGTACTCGATCAAGTAGGTATTCGATCGAATACTACGGTATTCGAAATACTCGTACTCGATCAAGTACCACTCGCTGTTCGAATGTAAAAGTTCGATGCAGAACCAGCATTGATTGGCCGAATGCTATACAGTCGGCTAATCAATGCTGGTTCTTCTCCTACCTTTAGAAGTCTTCTCTGTGCAGCTTCCCCGCGGCGTCTTTCGGCTCTTCATTCACTCTGCCAGGCATCGGGCCTGGGCAGAGCCGACTGCACATGTCCGTTTGTAGTGCGGGCATGTGCAGTCGGCTCTGCCCAGGCCCGATGCCTGGCAGAGTGAATGAAGAGCCGGAAGACGCCGCGGGGACGCTGCACGGAGAAGACTTCTCGGAGGATCCAGCCCGACCCTCACTCGTGGACTTGGTAAGTATAATTTGATCAAATGTTGCCTACCCCTGAAACGAGTATTTTCCCCCCATAGACTATAATAGGGTTCGATATTCGATTTGAGTAGTCGAATATTGAGGGGCTACTCGAAACGAATATCGAACCTCGAACATTTTACTGTTCGCTCATCTCTATTAACTACTGATTTTATGGTGAAGCTATGGTTTGGAAACTTTTGGGTAACATAAAAATCCCCACACCCTGGATATTACCATTGGGTCTGTCCTGGTTACAGATTTACTTCCAATCCATGATGTTATTTTTGCATTCCCAGATAATAACAACATAGACAATAGACCAGACAGCCAGTAATCTCCAGTATAGTGGACCCATAATTGTAAATAACCTTTATGGGCCGTCTTCCCCAATATTATTCATAAATATCGTATGGCAACATAACCCGTGTCAAGCAGTAATAATAATTTTGCTGCGATTCATAACTCAACAGCCGGCACTCACGCGGTGGCATGTAAGCGTCGATAAGAGGCTGTCATGGCAACCAAAATGAAATTTGGAATTCCCTTGACTAGAATGCAGGTGCGCAGTCGTGAAGTTCATGACCAAGTAGGAATATTCCGATTTAGTGACTTTACGGGGATTAAGGAGAGGCTCACTGGATGCGACATAAACACGGCTATCAAATGCAGCCGCAGATTCTTACATGGCCTTTGGGATAACAAGTCGCTGTAAAGTGGGATTTCGGCGGCTGTCGGAGGTTGTACAGTCCATGGACAGCGCCGTCATGGTAAAGTTTTCAGTTTAGGAAGTAAATGGAAATGTACAGAATAAAGAACTCTACGCAGAAAGCTAGACTTAGCTCGTGAATAGTCTATTGTTCAGGCGGCGTCTTGCTGCCAAGTTAAAATTTTCTGTTTTGTAGAGCTGTCATTGTTTTTTTCTTTGGGCATAGAGACAAAAGAAACTCAGGTATAGAATCGGTTGTACACAATATACGTCTGCGCTCTTTCATAGCGTGCGAAAAGTGGAGGCGGCTAGATGTGGCCCAGCCAAACCTGAGAGGAGGGAACCTATCCATTATGCTGCAGTAAGGATGTTTCTTTGTCTTGTTACACAAATTCATTAAGCTACCACTTATTCTTCTATACACTTGTTACAATGTAACTTGTTTAATCCATATAATTAGAGTCTTCGCAATGGTTTATACTATATCTGTAGATGTTGCTGCATTTGTTGAACTTCAACAAGTCCAACCCTTTGTTCTCAAGGCAGATACACCACTGTAGGTTTCTAGCAGTAGATTACTATCTTCTTACCAATGGCCAAACAAACATGCTTGGGTATCATGAGGACAGGATGAATAGCCATAAAGGGAGCTGGGAAGCCTGCCGCCGAGGCTACTATGCTCTCTTAAAGGGGATAACTTAACAATAGGTGGGGGTTTCCACTCCAAACCCCATTGATCAGGAGAACAGGGGAGTTTCGTCCCCCTGTCTGAATGGGGAAGTTGTTGGACTATCTTGGCTAGCTCTTCCACACCGATTGAAATGAATGGAGTGACGTCATCAGGTCCAGGTCACCGCTCCATTCAGAATGGGTGATCTTAATATTAGAGATGAGTGAGTAGTATTCGATCGAGTAGGTATTCGATCGAATACTACGGTATTCGAAATACTCGTACTCGATCGAGCACCACTCGCTATTCGAATGGAAAAATGTGATGCAGAACCAGCATTGATTGGCAGAATACTATACAGTCAGCCAATCTACGCTGATTCTTCTCCTACCTTTAGAAGTCTTCTCCGTGCAGCTTCCCCGCGGCGTCTTCTGGCTCTGAATTGACTCTGCCAGGCATCAGGCCTGGGCAGAGCCGACTGCGCATGCCCGCGCTACAAGAAAATGTCCGCTTTGACTGTAAGTGGCCATTTTCTTGTAGTGCGGACATGCGCAGTCAGGTCTGCCCAGACCTGATGCCTGACAGAGTCAATTCAGAGCCGGAAGATGCCGCGGGAATGCTACAAGGAGAAGACTTCTCGGAGAATCCAGCCCGACCCTCACTCGTGGACTTGGTAAGTTCTATTTGATTGAATGTTGCCTACCCCTGAACCGAGCATTTTTCCCCCATAGACTATAATAGGGTTCGATATTCGATTTGAGTAGTCGAATATTGTGGGGCTACTCGAAACGAATATCGAATATTGAACATTTTACTGTTCGATCATCTCTACTTAATATCCCCTGGAAATCTCTGCTGTGTTTCTAATCAATGGGAGACTGAGCTTTCGGGCTCTCACTGATCTACCAATTTCTCTCTATTCTATGGATAGGGAAAACCTTGCCAAGATGGAAAACTATTTTAGTCTATGGCCCCATGTTGCGGAAATGCAGCTTGTTTTGTTGTATATTTTGTTGCAGTTTTTTGAGCCAAAGCCAGGAGTGGCTACAAAATGAATGGGAAAGTTACAGGATGTTTTTATACTTCTACACTTTGCTTAATTCACCCATGGCTTTGGCTCCAAAAACCAGAACAAAATCTGCAACAAAAAAAGCTCCATTTCCACAACGTCCTTATCCTTAAAGAGGACCTTTCTCTGCCTGGGCCAAGTCAGGTCTTTGCATCATCAGCTGTTCCACTGATTCCAGCACAGTTGGATTTTTTTTCTTGTAGCCCTCACCATTCCTGAGTAATCAGTGCTGTTACACTATATAGGTTCTGTACAGTCAAGAGGGCGGAGTCAGGCAGGAGTAAACAAGGGGTGTGATTCTGAGCTCTAACATTGGCTGCCTCTGATTAGAACCCTGAGGCCGGGGTTCCATGTGCTGTAAACTCTGAGATTTACCCGCTCCAAAAATGCTGTGGGAAAAATCGAGGCATTTTACAGTCACAGCAAAGTGGATGGGATTCTAGCAAATCCAATGCCCACTTTGTGGTAAAAACTGTGCTGTGGATACACCGCAATTTGCAAAATTGGTGCAGTTTTGGAAATCGCAGCATATCATTTATACTTACGGAAACACCAATGATTTCCATATAGGTATAATTGAAAGAAAAAGTCTGCAGAGCAAACCTCTGCAAACTTTCTGAATAAGAGCCCCTTCACACGGAGTTTACGCTCCGTGTATTCTGTCTACGCTCCGTGTATTCTGTCCATTTTACACGTGTAAAAACACACGTGTAAAATGTAGTTCGTAATTGAGTTCAATGGCTTGTTGGTATAACACGCGTCTTTATGGGCACGTCTTTTTGCGCACATGTCTAAGCGCGTGCAAAAAAGACGCGCGTTATACGAACAAGCCATTGAACTCAATGGCTAACTACATTTTACACGTGTATTATGGACAGAATACACTGAGTGTGGGGCCACATGGTGGCTCAGTGGTTAGCACTGCAGCCTTGCAGCGTTGGAGTCCTGGTGTTCAAATCCCGCCAAGGGCAAAAAAACATCTGCAAGGAGTTTGTATGTTCTCCCCGTGTTTGCATGGATTTCCATCCCATATTCCAAAAAAAAAAAGACATACTGATAGGGAAAAATGTGCATTGTGAGCCCTCTGTAGGGTTCACAATCTACAAAAAAAAAAAAAAGAAAAAAAAAAGAATACAATGAGTGTAAACTCCGTGTGAAGGGGCCCTAAAGCACTGCGGGAATAACTGCGAAGTATCGCTGTAATGGTAACAGCATATTGCCGACCAATATGTCTATGGTGGTGGGGAGCGATACTGACTTACCTATAGAAGACCACCGCATAGCAAGGCTTACTTGGAATCTCCTACCTTAAAGGGGTTTTCCCATGAACATTGTAGACAATTAAAAAATGTAAAAAAAATTTGGGAAATCTTAATCATGACTAGAGATGAGCGAACACTAAAATGTCCGAGGTTTGAAATCCAATTTGAACAGCCGCTCACTGTTCAAACCCCATTATAGTCTATGGGGGGAAATGCTCATTTCAGGGGTACGCAAAATTCGATAAAATTATACTTACCAAGACCATGAGTGACGGACGGGCTAGATTCTCCTTGAAGTCGTCGCGTCGTCTTCCGGCTGGAATTCACTCTGCCTACGCATCGGGGCCTAGGCAGAGCTGACTGCGCATGCGCGATCGGCTCTGCCCGGCCCAACGCCTGAGCAGAGCCGACTGCGCATGTGAGGTCATGCCCGCGCATGCGCAGTCGTCTCTGTCTAGGATGCCTAGGCAGAGTGAATTCCAGCCGGAAGACACCACGGGGACACTGCATGAAGAAGACTTCTAAAGGTAAGAGAAGAACCAGCGTTGATTGGCAGAATGTATAGCATTCTGCCAATCAATGCTGGTTCTGCATCGAACCTTAAACTTCGAACAGCTAGTAGTGTTCGATCGAGTACGAGTATTTCGAATACCGTAGTATTCGATCGAACACCTACTCGATCGAACACTGTTCGCTCATCTCTAATAATGACTCATTTTTCAGCGTTTTAATGCTTTTTTCTAACCCTCCTATCAGTGACAGTCTGTTGTGTTGATCAGTTGCCAGTGGATACGACTATGAATGCCGGAACTTTCTATGGTCTTGGATTTGTAATTATTAGAATTTGCCAAACTGTTAAATATCTATTTGTCTACAAACTAAAATATGGTTTTGAGTGAGAGAGAACAAAAGCCATTGAGAAGCCATATGTGTCTAGACCTTATAAACCTTACTACATCTGTACATCCTACTACATTGAATAAAGTGTACTAGAAATGAAAAGTTCCCTAAAAATCCAGACGTTAGCATTTATACCGCAAAAATAAAATAGATATTTTGCTTTTATTTTAAAATGTAATATATCCTTGAAAATTTGTTAAAGCAAACTGCGATACATCATGTGCACGTACTTCCAGTTTCAAATTTTATCATCAGTTCTGCTGCGCCATAAAATCTGTCTTTTTATACGGCCCCTAAAGGAACACTACAAACATTTATATGCAGATTTGCAAGACATTTATAAGCTTCTTTATGATACAAATTGTTTATCTCATCCTAGTTTCCTCCGGGGTATTGGCCAAGGGACAGCATATAGAGATGTCATGAGATGTAGTAGGAGGAGCCTTTCTGCAGGAGCAAGCTACCTCTCAGCGGCAAATAAAACCACCTTTTTCCTACAGTTCCTGCTTTAGGCTGAGGTCCCATGTTGCGGAAACACAACTTTTTTTTTGTTGCAGTTTTTTAAGCCAAAGCCAGGAGTGGATTGAACAGAAGGGAGAAGTATAAAAACTTCCTATATACACTCACCGGCCACTTTATTAGGTACACCATGCTAGTAACGGGTTGGACCCCCTTTTGCCTTCAGAACTGCCTCAATTCTTCGTGGCATAGATTCAGCAAGGTGCTGGAAGCATTCCTCAGAGATTTTGGTCCATATTGACATGATGGCATCACACAGTTGCCGCAGATTTGTCGGCTGCACATCCATGATGCGAATCTCCCGTTCCACCACATCCCAAAGATGCTCCTCTATTGGATTGAGATCTGGTGACTGTGGAGGCCATTGGAGTACAGTGAACTCATTGTCATGTTCAAGAAACCAGTCTGAGATGATTCCAGCTTTATGACATGGCATTGCATTATCCTGCTGAAAGTAGCCATCAGATGTTGGGTACATTGTGGTCATAAAGGGATGGACATGGTCAGCAACAATACTCAGGTAGGCTTTGGCGTTGCAACGATGCTCAATTGGTACCAAGGGGCCCAAAGAGTGCCAAGAAAATATTCCCCACACCATGACACCACCACCACCAGCCTGAACTGTTGATACAAGGCAGGATGGATCCATGCTTTCATGTTGTTGACGCCAAATTCTGACCCTACCATCCGAATGTCGCAGCAGAAATCGAGACTCATCAGACCAGGCAACGTTTTTCCAATCTTCAATTGTCCAATTTCGATGAGCTTGTGCAAATTGTAGCCTCAGTTTCCTGTTCTTAGCTGAAAGGAGTGGCACCCGGTGTGGTCTTCTGCTGCTGTAGCCCATCTGCCTCAAAGTTCGACGTACTGTGCGTTCAGAGATGCTCTTCTGGCTACCTTGGTTGTAACGGGTGGCTATTTGAGTCACTGTTGCCTTTCTATCAGCTCGAACCAGTCTGGCCATTCTCCTCTGACCTCTGGCATCAACAACGCATTTCCGCCCACAGAACTGCCGCTCACTGGATGTTTTTTCTTTTTCGGACCATTCTCTGTAAACCCTAGAGATGGTTGTGCGTGAAAATCCCAGTAGATCAGCAGTTTCTGAAATACTCAGACCAGCCCTTCTGGCACCAACAACCATGCCACGTTCAAAGGCACTCAAATCACCTTTCTTCCCCATACTGATGCTCGGTTTGAACTGCAGGAGATTGTCTTGACCATGTCTACATGCCTAAATGCACTGAGTTGCCGCCATGTGATTGGCTGATTAGAAATTAAGTGTTAACGAGTAGTTGGACAGGTGTACCTAATAAAGTGGCCGGTGAGTGTAGGTCCCATTCCTTTTGTAGCCATTCTTGGCTTTGGCTCAAAAAACCGCAACAAAATCTGCAACAAAAAAAGCTGTGTTTCTGCAACGTAGGGCCTCAGCCTCACACTGAAAGAAGATGAGGTCTCGTTGGATGCATAGAGCGCTGTGCAAATATTTCAGGCAGGAAAGAAAAAAGTAAGAATGGAAGTATTAATAGTAAAGATAAGCAAGTAGTATTTGAAACTATAGTTTTGAATACTTTGCTCCATAGGAATGAATTCATTCCTATGGGAGCAAGCTAATCGAAACTATTAGAGATGAGCAAACAGTAAAATATTCGATATTCGTTTCGAGTAGCCCCTCAATATTCGACTACTCGCATCGAATATCGAATCCTATTATAGTCTATGGGGGAAAAATGCTTGTTTCAGGGGTAGGCAACATTCGATCAAATTATACTTACCAAGTCCACGAGTGAGGGTCGGGCTGGATCCTCCGAGAAGTCTTCTCCGTGCAGCGTCCCCACGGCGTCTTCCGGCTCTTCACTCACTCTGCCAGGCATCGGGTCTGGGCAGAGTCGACTGCGCATGTCCGCACTACAAGTGGACATGCGCAGTCGGCTCTGTTCAGGCCCAATGCCTGGCAGAGCGAATGAAGAGCCGGAAGACGCCGCGGGGAAGCTGCACAGAGAAGACTTCTAAAGGTAGGAGAAGAACCAGCGTTGATTGGCCAACTGTATAGCATTCGGCCAATCAATGCTGGTTCTGCATCGAATTTTTCTATTCGAATAGCGAGTGGTACTCGATCGAGTACGAGTATTTCGAATACCGTAGTATTCGATCGAATATCTACTCGATCGAATACTGCTCGATCATCTCTAGAAGCTATGTTTCGAATACTATTCGAATCAACTCTAATTAATAGCTTATTTATGTCAATTAACAAAATGAAGTGAATGAAGAAACAAGAAATGTACATTCCATCAATATTTAGTGTGACCTTTGCCCTTTGGAGGAGGAGTCAGGAGAGAGAGAGAGGAGACAGACGGATTGGAGCAAGCCTACATCCACAGAAGATCTGGGCTTAGTTTTCCAAGATGGTGGGAACAACCTCTCTGCTGAGTCCTGCCAAAAACTGTCTGCAAGTACCGAGTAGAACTGATGGAAGACAAAGGGCGATGGTCAAACCAAATATTGACGAGATTTAGATACACTTTTGTATATTATTTTTTATTTTTTTACATTTTTGGATATGACTCTATCTTTACAATTCTTTATTGTACTTTATTTTTTTTATAAATTAAATTATTTTTATTAAATTTCACATTAATATCTCTTTCATGAAGTTTTTCGATAAGTAGAATGGCCAGAACCGAGAAGTAGATCTTTACCACAGTTTAAAATAACATTGGACTTTTTGTTAAAAAGTAACTCCCCCCACGGCTATCGCAACAGAAGACAGACAGTGCCGCAACACAGCATTGGTTAATCTGAAACTCACACCAGATACTGTTCAAAATAAAATAAAAAATCAATGCTCTCTATATCTTAATATCTCAGTATTCTCCAACCCTTTTAAGTTGATAGCTTGCTTACAGCAACATCATGGAAGATCAGAGGCTTCTCGAGACAAGACCAAGATTCCTTGTCCACATGTAGATTTTTTGAATCTATAATATTTCAGAAATTGTTGCAAACTTCACGTCGTTCTGACAGAGCAGAAGTCCGTGCACTCCATAATGTAAAAGGTGCCCTTAATATATGTGTTTATTTAGGTTGCCAATGCGCTTTTGTATTAATGAGCAAAATTAAGCCCAACTACAGCTTTCGGGGCTAGAATTAGCAGACGCATCCAAAATGTATTCTTAATGAGAATTCACAAACCTTTGAAGATTAAGCACCTGTTCTACCGCGGGAAGCAGATGCTTGGGGGGGAAATATTACTAAGAGTGATGGTATACATTTCTACCTTTCCCTAAACATAAACAAAAATCAATGTCAAACTTTTTTTTTTTTTTTTCGAGAGTTTGCTTCAAGAACAGAAATATAATTGAAGTCCTAAGCAATTGAATGACTGCTCATTCTCAATCAATCCAATAACACTGCCTAAGGCATCTGTACTTTCTTTAAAGTTCCTTACGAACAACAAAAGCAGAAAAAAAAATTCAGTTTTGCTCAAATTTCATTGCAAAACCGTCGGGCTGCCCAATGTTTGGGCGCCAATGTGAGAAAAGGGATGGATAGAAAAAATATAGGATATTTCCCCTTAAATAGTATATGAATGTTAGTATAGAGTTACAATTATTATTATTTTTTAATAAATTTTTTATTTATAACAAAAATAAACAGAAAAACAAGACATAGTAATTAACAGGACAGAGCCCCAAAAAAGAGGGGCCGCAAATATGACAGACCACAACCAACAAAAACAATGTGAAGTAAATCATGCATCAAAAGTAGAAAGAGAAACCAGGGACTCCCTGGCAGAGAAAGAGGGAAGAAGGAGGAGGGAAGGAGAAAAGGAGGGAGGACCAAACAACAATGGGGAGTACCAAACAAACCAAAAATACAATCCAAGATAAAAAAAAAAGGGGGGGTGAGCAACTCCAGCAGCCAGAGACGAGGACATGGCCAGCCACATGGCTTCAACACATTAGGTCACGGTAGACCTCCGACCCTTGGAAAAGTATCCATAGAGTCCAAGCATCCATGAAAGCCCCTCAAGTGTCTTGGAGGAACGCCTTGAGGTCCTCCATGGTCTGGATATCCACTACCTTATGGATCCAATGGCGGAGGGAAGAAGGATGAACCGATTTTCAGAGTGCAGGAATACATTCAGGCACTATAAATATGCTTTGAGTGATTTTTGTGTTTCTCTGGGAGCTCCTGGTATTCTCTGCATTTGTTTACTTATGTAGCTTACAGTTCTTTTATCCTACAACTACAATGATGCATTGCTCTTCATTCAGATCCCCTTCTCACCCCCCCCCCTGACCCCCCCTGAAGGAAGTGATGCTTTGTTCCCAGAAGATCCAGACAGGAAGACGGGTAAGTTTTCTAGGGTGGGGGAAGTGGTATTGGTAATGTTCCATTTCCGGAAATGAGGAAACGGAATGTCACCAAAAAAAAATCAGGCGTAAGTCAGTGATATGGGTAAATATACATTTTTGACACGGTAAATAAGTTAGAATATAGGTGGGGAAGGGTGTTTAGCTTTGTATAGCAAGATTAATTTTATCCGAGACAACCCCTTTAACTTGAAACCTCCATCTTATATATTTTAATTCTATATTCTTTGCCAGTGTATATTGTCCTTGTACTTGGCCATACATGCCCAGTCGACTGAAATTTTTTAAATTATTTATATTTAAATTATTAAATTATTTTATATTTAAATTTTAATTTGCAAATGAAAAACAAATAATTGAATAGACTGTCACCACTAAGGCCCGGTTCACATCTACTTTTTGGTTTCCTTTCGGGAAGTCCGCTAATGGAAACCTATACGCATAAAAAAGCAGAAGGAAGCCAGCCCTTTTTTCTCTGTGCAGAAACCACATGGACCCCATTGCAGTCTATGGGGTCCACGGGTTTCCTTAGGTAACCGCTCTTTTATGTGTATAGGTTTCCATTCCGGGGGTCCTCAAGTGGACTCCCCGAACGGAAACCTGAATGCAGAGGTGAATAGGGCCTAAGATGGTTAAAGAGAATCTTAACAATTCTGTTACATGTTTACTTATTTTTGCAAAAATATTTAACTGTAATTTTTTTACAAACGTAGTTATGTTCATGGGTAATCCAAACCAAAAATGAGATCTGTTACGTTACACATCTGCACATACACTTGGTTTAGCGTCATCTGTTTGGAGGACAGTCACGAGGCACCCTTCGTACACCAGATTACCAGATGGTACAGGCACCATCACGCGTATGGCATCCTATAGACTTTCCTGCCAGTTGGCCGACAATAGACCTGTCAGGGCAGCGACATTTCCAAGTTCCTTACCTGCCTATTGCCAGCCGTCATGTTAATGCCCGAGTCACTGATTATTTTTTGCTTTCTAATGCCCTTGTACACAAGACGTAAAATGAACTTAGCATTTCTTCTATATTCTGCTCGGCTGCAGTCTTTCTGCTATGAATCAAGCAAGTCTCTACGGAGTGACTTGACAAAATCATTCCTTAACAGTGACAGCCATACGAGATGAGGGCATTCTTCCCACAGCTTAAATGGATATATGACAAGGGAATATTAATTGCACAAGACAAGGCATTTAAAGGCATTAGCTCAGCACCACAAGTCTATTTTATTCAATTAGGGTTATTCATCAATGTAAATAACTGTTGGAAAGCTATAGCTAATCTCATGTTTCCCTGATTTTTTTTTTTCTGTCTCTTGGTATTTCGAGGGAGGGCAGCCAAGTCGAGGGCACATGAATATGTAACTGGTAGCATGCAATTCTGTATCAAAAACTACAGCGGTTTATATGGAAGCCAAGGAAGGAACCTCATATTATCTTATTTTAATGATGCCGTTTAACTCGTCGTTGGCAATATAGTGAAGACTTCTTGAGAAGCCGGGAATTTCATGACAATCCGTGCGCCCAGTACTTACAGCTGAATATAGGATATCCGAAAAATGGATCCTCAGTGGTTAAAGGGGTATTATAGAACTATGATATTTATTGCTGTGGCCGGACTCTGCATAGTGGCTGTGCTTGGTATTGCAGCTCATTTCCACTCATTTTATTGGGGCTGAATAGTTGACCAATGGAAGATATGCCACTGACCCCTTAGGCTATAATGTGTGGGGCACTCACCAGCAAATACAGCACCACCACTGGGGAACTTACTTATTGCATGCTGCCCATTCTAATAAATAAATGTATATTACAAGGTTGTACCAGATTTTCCTGATCAGGAAACACTTATGTGGCAGTCCTGGCTAATAGATGATTGTCTTTAATGGGGACCTCAATCTATCAACTAAGAAATGAAATTGATACACACAATGATAGTACTTAAGGGTTAATTATTGTTAAAACCCCATGGGCAATGGGTCGAGGAGAGTTGCAATATTTGGAATCAAAAGATAGTTAAGAAAATCAACACATTTCGCAATTCATCCCAAATTTAACAATCACAATTTTATCAGAAAGGTGGTACTAGTGGGCAACTGCTTATGTGGTTTGAGGCTTACCGTCGCCCACCGGTACCCTATCTGATTATTTTACTGTTTTTCAATGCTGGATACCACAGATTGCAAGCGGGAAAGTGGAGCTACAGGATTTAGGACAGTGAGTAAGATATCACTTCCTACCTCATAGGGTACTGATGGTAAATGGTATTTTATAACCAATTATACCAATTTATTTCACAAGGTAGTATTTTTTTACTTTATTGCATGTAGATTATATGATACACATTGGCAATCATCTCTTGTGTCCCTGTTTGGTTATGACTAGAGATGAGCGAGTAGTTAAATACTCGATATTCGATATTCGTTTCGAGTAGCCCCTCAATATTCGACTACTCGAATCGAATATCGAATCCTATTATAGTCTATGGGGGGAAAATGCTCGTTTCAGGGGTAGGCAACGTTCGATCAAATTATACTTACCAAGTCCACGAGTGAGGGTCGGGCTGGATTCTCTGCGCAGCGTCCCCGCGGTGTCTTCCGGCTTTGAATTCACTCTGCCAGGCATCGGGCCTGGGCAGAGCCGACTGTGCATGCCGACTGTGCTTACAGTCAAAGCGGCCATTTTCTTTTTTTTTTTTTTTTTTTTTTAAATTCAACAGGTTTTATTGAGGATTTTGCAATTACAGCTTCACGTAGGGGCATAATAAACAGACAGTCTTACAGCTTAATTATACAAAAGAGCAAGTTGTACATAGTGCATAAGGCTTATTAACAAGAAATTGCAGTAATAAACAAAGTAAACGTGCATGTAACTTATTGTGCAAGGAAATAGGAATATGAATCTGTTGTGAAATAATATATAAGGAAAGGTTAAGTTCAAGCTAAGTGAGAGTTTGGGTATGTCAGTAATGGGTACAAGTCAGTAACCTAAACCAGAGCAACAGTGAAACCATTTATAAGGATTGACGGATTATATACAAGGAACATAATAAGGGGTTTATGACAAAAGGATGAGGTGGTGGTGGTGGGGGGGGTACAGTCTGACAAACACGAGGTGGGGTGTGAGAGGGTCGTAGTGACAAATATAACAAATATGACAAGGGGGTAGGCGAAAGGGAATGGGGAAAAAGGGGAGAGGGGAGAAGGTTAGGGAAGGAACCAGTTGATCGGGTTAGGAAATAGTGGAAAGATAGTGGAAAGATACGAGAGTCGGGTAAGTAAAGACTGTCTAGGTTAGGCATATGCCTGGAGATTGAAGCGGGTGTAGGGAGTTGGAGGTCAGTAAAGCGAGTAACAAAAGCGGGTAACAAAAGGAGGAGACTAGAGGAGGTTAATATCAAGTGAGGAGGGAGAGAAAGAGAGAGTGAGAATTGGAGTCTAAGTTCTCATTAAATCAAGCCATGGAGACCATGTCTGCAGAAATTTGTTGTGCGACCGAGAAGACCAGCTAAGAAGTTCCTCAAATCTAGCAATTTGATCCACTTTCTTAATCCAACTGTCAATCGAGGGAGGCAATGTTTGTAACCAATGAAGAGGAATTAGTGTTCTAGCTGCAGCCAACAAGTGCGAGACAAGTATTTGTCTCAGAGGGTGGAATTCTCCAGAAGGTACGGACAGGAAGAGTATAGCTGGTGTAATCTCAAATTGGTGGTAGCCTAAGGAGCGGATAATGTCTCTAATTCCCGTCCAGAAGGGTTGTAAGATTGAGCATTCCCACCAGATGTGTTTGTAGGTGCCCGTCGTTTGCTTACATCTCCAGCATGTGTCCGTCTCACTAAGTCCTTTACTATAGAGCCAAGATGGTGTACGATACCATCGAGAGAATAATTTATAGTGAGTTTCTTGAATTCGGATGCATCTCGATGGGCCATGCGTAAGAGCCATTACTGTGTCAATTTCTGTGTCAGATAAAGTGAGCTCTAGGTCAGCTTCCCATAAAGCAAGACACTGTGGTTTGTCATAATGGACCGGATCAACAAACCTATGTACCAGTCTAGAGATTTTCCTAAGGATCGCCGTCTTGGACACCATCATTTTCTCAAATTCAGTTAGGTGTGATCGAAGCGTAAAGGAAGTTTGAAATGAAGATAAAGTTGCTTCTAAGTGCTTCTTATGTAGGAAGGAGGATGGAAGTCCTGGGCAAAGATCGAAGATCTTATCCATTGATAAGGAGCCCGAGGAATCAGTGATGTCCCGTAAAGTCAGGGAGTTCAATTTAGTCCAAAGTTGTTGGTATGCTGAAGTGTCCAAGTTCAACAAGTGGGGTAAAGCGGCCATTTTCTTGTAGCACGGGCATGCGCAGTCGGCTCTGCCCAGGCCCAATGCCTGGCAGAGTGAATTCAGAGCCAAAAGATGCCGCGGGGACGCAGTGCGGGGGAAGACTTCTAAAGGTAGGAGAAGAATCAGCGTTGATTGGCCGACTGTATAGCATTCGGCCAATCAATGCTGGTTCTGCATCAAATTTTTCCATTCGAATAGCGAGTGGTACTCAATCGAGTACGAGTATTTTGAATACCGTAGTATTCGATCGAATACCTACTCGATCGAATACTACTCGCTCATCTCTAGTTATGACTAGTGCTCAGACATCGGACTCCCATAGGTTGACATTTCCCACTTATTAAAGTCCAGTAATACATTTTTTTTCATTGGTATGGCTTTATCCGTCCTGTTGTTCTCCTTTAATTACTTCTGTATTTCCACGGTGAAATTATTCTGCCAAATTAGATGCATTTATAATCAAAATTGTGACTTAGCATCTTATTCATAAAGATTTATAGAGAGTATCTCAGCAGCGCGTTGGCCACATGCAGGTGTGAAACGCGTGGGTATGACTAACAAGTCAGTTTGCTAAGCAGCCTCTGAATATGCAATAAGTGGCTTCTGCATGTAAAATGCCATCATTATATGGTCACTTCAATTCTCTCTGGCTTGTGCCTGAATAAAACTCCTAATAAAATACCATAAAAATCCAACTTAACACTGCTGTCTGATCTTGTATCTGTCTGCGGATATACAGAGAAGGAAAAAGCCAAATGTTGATTCCAATGGAATCTGAACACTCAATGATTTCTATCTGGTTTTCTTAAAACATGGTTGACCCAAGAAACAAACAAGAGCAATTACAGGAAAAAGATTCCCAGTAGTATGAGTAGCCCGAGGGATAAACGCATACATGAAATCCTCAGTACAAGGTTGAAAAGACACAGTGGAGACAGATATAAAATAGATGAAAGGAAAGATGGCATATAAAGTGGATAATAATAACACATCGCATAATGCTATGCAGGGAAGAAGGGGCATCAAAGGGAGAATTCTAGTTCTAGGGCTAAATGGCCAAAGGTCTATGAGACTTCACCATCTATAGGCCCTCTACTTGCTACTGTAGAATGATGTCTTTGTATTGAATCTGATATTCTATGATGTATTTGGTCCAATGGTATGGGAGTTAGAAACTAGAGATAAGCGAGTAGTGAAATATTCGAGATTTAATATTCGTTTCGAGTAGAGCCTCAATATTCGACTACTTGATCGAATATCGAATCCCATTACAGTCTATGGGAAAAAATGCTTGTTTCAGGGGAAACCGCTATTCGACTAAAGGAGAGTCACCAAGTCCACGAGTAGCAGGAGGAGAGTGTTTAGGAGGAGCGCTGTGCAGTTAAAGCGTACAGACCCCATAGACTATAACGAGTAGATACGCTTTAACTGCACAGCACTTGCAGTTGCGCTGATATTCTGTTCGGGGGGGGTGTCCTCCTGCTGATTCTTTCTGGACAGGAGGCAAGCGCTAATGTGAACTTACTCATCCTGCAGAACCAGCATTGATTGGCCAAATGCTATACAGTGTATAGCATTCGGCCAATCAACGCTGGTTCTGCAGCAGGCTCTTCTTTGCTAGTTGGGAGTCCTGGCAGCTTGCAGTTATGGGGGAGCTGACTTTTTCATATAGGAATGCATTAACCACAGTATTACAGTGTACAGCATTCGGCCAATCAACACTGGTTCTTCCGGAGGAGGCGGAGTCTAAGATCGGTCCACAGCAGTCTTCATTCTGGTCCGATCTTAGACTCGCCTCGTCACATACGAGCCTCCGGCAGAACCAGCGTTGATTGGCCGAATGCTGTACACTGTATAGCATTTGGCCAATCAACGCTAGCCAATTCATTCCTATGGGAAAAAGTCAGCTCCCTCATAACCGCAAGCTGCCAGCTCTCCCGACTAGCAAGGACAAGCCTGCTGCAGAACCAGCGTTGATTTGCTGAATGCTATACACTGTATAACATTCGGCCAATCAATGCTGGTTCTGAATTGAATCTTTATTGCAAATAAGAGTAGTATTCAAATGAGTATGAGTATTTCAAATACCATAGTATTCTATCGAATACCTACTTCATCAAATACTACTCGCTCATCTCTATTAGAGACCCTTTCAGGACAAAGGGTCATTGATGCCCCAATGCTCAGGCCAAATTTAGCTTTACACACTAATATGGCTTGGCAAATCTCAACTATTTGACTATGTTTATTTCAGGACACACATTTTTTTATATATACTATTGCACATAAATATATTAAAATGTCATTTTCTAGTTCTTCTTATCACAGGGGCTACAAATTTATATTGTTTTTTAACAAAAAAAAATAGATATTATATGGTTTTGTATTCAGCATGGCTTGTTTTATAGACCCCTAGTCCATGTGTAAATTACCCAGTAGTTTAGTATAGTAGAGGGATGTAAACTCTAGATAGGTTCCCTGCTGACAGAGAAGACCCCGAGGGAGAAGGTGAAGGGAGGAACCGGCAACAGGAGCAACTTCTCTTAGCACAACGTAAATCAGAAGGCCCTTTCACTTCACTGTGGTCACCATTTTAGTGATCAAAGTGATGATAAAGGACCTAAAATCTTCTTTTATCAAAGCGACCGCAAAATTACGGGTGCAAAATTATGAGGCGTATACGATCGTAACTCCCATTGAAATCAATGGGAGCGTATACGGCACGCAAACTCTCACACGCCGTATACGTGCCAGATCACGCATCAGATTACTCCGTGTGAATTCCCCCTTAGAGTCAAAATGCTAAACATAGAAAAGTGCAAAAACACATTAAACTATAATGAAGCAGCGGAAAACACACATGTAGCATATGCAACATTTCATTACAATAGTCTGTAGCTAATGTTGGAGGTACTCGAGTAAACACGAAAGGCCTATGGTGGCCGCATTGTGGCTTAGTCGTCAGTATTGCAGCCTTGCAGAGCTGTAGTCCTAGGTTTAAGAAGTGGGTGATAAATGGGACATTTTATACATCAGGAATCATTATGGCAGCAAAGTGTCCTTTTTCTCTTTCCCGGAGAATGTAGTATAGCTAATTTTCTCTATTGTTCTCTTCTAATCTGATGTGCTGATCTTTTTTTATATCATTCAGGATGTGCAAATACAATGCACGGCAATTATTACAGTGAAGAGCACAAAGCAAAAAGATTAACAGCACTTAATAAATCTAGGGTGACATCTGCTTTATTCTTCTGCCGAGGCCTACACACAGCTCGGAGCAGGAAACGGAGCTGCAGTAGAGAATAGGGGGGCTTAGAGGCATCGGCGTACATCAGCGAGGTGATAGTAATTAGGCTGTGATACCGTACGGAGCAGAAATAAGAATATCTAGAAGGAAATGATGGAGCTGAAGGGTAATGGAATACCAGGCGTCTGCGAGATAACTGGAGGGTTAACAAATACCATTCTTCCATCCAAATTCCATCCAATGTTTATGCACAAGACACTGAGCGAGTCCCTCAACACTAATCTGAATGAAGGAGATGTGACCCAAGATGGGACTGGCATGAGGTCGATGATGAAATGCCGTCTGCCAGCCAGAAAGATCATAAAGAATTGTCCAAAGAAAGAGAATTTTATAGCTGAAATGGATGAAATGGAAAAACTACATAGTAACTGCTAAATGGAGAAGAAGAATGGCCAATGTAACTGCTTTCAGACACCCCGTTGACTTTATAGGCTCAGTTGGTTCATTCTTAACACTGAAAGGAGTTGCAAAAAAAATTTTTTCCGCCTTTCACTATGTCTTTGGAGTTTGGGAATACCCAGAGGATAACCATGCAAACATGGGGAGAACATGCAAACTCCTTGCAGATGGTTTTTTTTGCCCTTGGTGGGATTTGAACACCAGACTGAGCAACCGTGTGGCCCCACCGTGTCATGTGTGACTGCAGCATCCAAGTGGTTACAACTCTCGATTGGAGCTGTGCTCTGACCTGGGGTTATGGAGCATGGTGTTAGCTGTGACTTACAGCTAACACCTGCTTCCGATGCCGCCAGCTTATATTGTGCACACTTTGTTACTACAACAAACTTTCCCTGATATGGCCTTTACATGATCGGGACCTATGCGATTCATTACCACAAAGTGTGAGGTACTCCGGATTTCATGCTAATCGAATATTCCCTGAAATTCGGATCAAATTCAACTTTGTCAGCTTTGATTTGCTCATCTCTAATAACATATTTTGGCCAATTTGGATTACTGTTGGATGGCCAATATGAACCAAAATTTATATTGTTTGTTCAATGGTTTCTCACCCATCCAACCTATGTGTCTAGTATGTATGTTCACCTTTAGATCCTTCCTGGACTTCCTTCAAATATAGTTCTACTTTACTGTTCTTATCGCTCACAACCCAAAACTCCTTAGAGAATCAACTATCCCAAGAGTGAAACAAGTCACTAGCCTATATCCACGGAAACATTGGTTGTCCACTACTTCCATTGTACAAGACCTTGACCTTAGCTTCTTGTGGGCGCCCCTTGTAATAATAACCAATACATAAATATAGGATGCAAATTATATTAGACTTCCATTCTGCCAAGGCCAAACATTGAAATAAACATTTAATCCACTCAACAATTGCAGTTGCCCGAGGATTATAATTCATAATTCATTATGAAAAATGTATAATTATTATTATTCCCTTCATCTCTGTTATTTTCACGAATTCCCAAATCAGTTGTCCAATTAATAATACAGAATCGTAAAAGAATGGTTATACACTTTTAATTGTTTAATGATAATTGCTTTCCTCCAATGGGTTGTAATTAAAATAACAACAACATTCATTTTATTTGGCCATCAAAAGGCTAATCCTGTCTCTGCCATATTGAAAGATAGATAGATGTTTCCGTTTGTTTACAGAGCGGTCTATTGTTGAGTATTATTATTATTATTATTATTATTTTTAGAATGTCAGTTGTATAGCCTCAGACTCGTAACATTAAGAGGTCAAATCCTGACATAAAAAAACCGAGCCCTAAAAGCAACTCAACTGTTGTGGTCTAAGACACCACCATTTAGGTGTGTGGAGACTTATTAAGCCTTTAGCGCTCCACTGTGCAAGGGACCATGGGAAGAATATGCAAATCTGTCTTCCATGATGTAATTAGGAAGTCAGGTGCCTCAGTGTTGCAATAAGTCTCCACACACCTAAATGGTGGTCTCTCCCCAAGGAGTGATGATATCCCCCTAACCCTGTCTAAGCCTCTCACCTCTACCAGGTTAGTCTTCTCTACACCGGGCTGACGAGATGCAATAACA
This sequence comes from Leptodactylus fuscus, assembly GCF_031893055.1. NCBI lineage: Eukaryota > Metazoa > Chordata > Amphibia > Anura > Leptodactylidae > Leptodactylus > Leptodactylus fuscus. The sequence continues at coordinate 347,816,502 of NC_134265.1, forward strand.
TTGGAACGGCCATCCTCAGTTGAGAGACTATACCTGGTAATAATCCCAGCATCATTGTAAAACAAAGGCCTCTTGGAAGATCGAGCATGATGTTAAAGGGAGCAGCCTTTATTGGGCCATATCACTGAGATTCTGTCTTCCTAATTACATCAGGGAAGACAGGCTTGCACATTCCAGTGAGCGCCCTCTTTTTGTTTGCAACACTGAGGCACCTGACTTCCTAATTACATCATGGAAGACAGATTTGCATATTCTTCCAGTGGTCTAAGACAGTCAGAGGTCAAGACAGGAAGCATGTGGTGAAGAACACAAGCCAACTTGATACTAACAGATCAGGAATAAACACAAATTTGCGGAGACAGAAACCAAAAAAAGATATATTGATTACTTACAGAGTGATGGGGCCTTTGAGAACTTACTATAAGCAGCCACCTCTTCCTCTGTAGAGATCACTTTTCAGCTTGAGCTGTGTACACTGGAGGTGGGATTAGCAGCCATACTATTATCAGAAGTCTAATGAAAGGTAACACTTCTATGATCACGTTGGTGATAGACACAGGTCAGCTCCTCCTCTGTCTTCCCTATGTCTGCACGTCCATCTTTGCACGTGACAGATCATGCCTGCTATATTTCCTTCTGACTAGTGATAAAGCAATTCAGAACTCGCCCATTTGTCCTCTCTCCCACCTACTTTCCCCCGGTTACCCGTGTTGCACTCTAGTCCACCAAGAGACCTTCTCTACAGAGTGGGGACATCATCGATGCAACCATATAAACAAAGGCCATCCACAAGAACACGTTCGGATCTCCGGGCCTGTATGTTAACATCAATTCGGAACCCTTCAATATACTCCAGAGGGACCCCTTTGTTGTCCCTAACAGTAACTTCACAAACATGGGCAGACGTTGCATCTGGTTATCTGGTCCTCTGTCGTTGATGCCATGGCAAATATGGGGCCACCATTGTTTCACCCTCTATTGAGGAAATGCAGGGCATGTTTCAGCCATGGAGGATTCTTCATTGTTAGTCAGTGGAGATGCTCAGTAGCAAAAACAAGTTTTGGCCGGGGCCCCACATGGCATTTTAAAGTACCTACATAGCTAGATAGCTACCAACTAAACTGCAATAACAAGACCAAACTGGCTAAAGCTGGGGGGGGGGTGTACTAAGTGACCAACTAACTCCTCCTTCCTTCTACAGCAACTGACCCAAACTGGCTAAGACAGGGGGCTGTTAAGTGAACAACTAACTCCCCCCATATTCTAGAAACCCCAGAGCAAAAACTAGCTTTAAAATGCAAACAATCAATATGAGGTTCCTTGGGCCTACCAGATAAAAAGATTCAGGACCCATCCTCCAACAACCTCTAGGAAATAGTCCATAGTAGGCTTCAAATTTGGATGTCTTCTGCTGGACCATTTCTGTCTTAGAACCTGGGCCTACTAGAGAATCCTCTGGTAGTCTGTTGGGTTAGTCCAACACTGTCTGACATTACGTACAACACTGGTTATCTCATGCCAGTTATCTTGGGATATAATATCCCAAAAAACAGGGGAGTAAGTACCAGGGTAGCAGTGGTAGCAGCTACCACAGGGCCTGGGAAATTAGGGGGCTGGCAACAGCCGCTACTGCTGCGTTTTTGTTTGCTTTTTAAATAGGCCATTGCCGGCGGTAGTAACGCCTGCGGAGGCGGCTGTGAGCAGGAGCAGGGGATTGGTAAGTAAGGCCGCGGGCCCTACAAACACTATTATTATACTCGGGGGTCTTTTCAGACCCCAAAGTATAATGATCGGAGGCCTAGAGGAGGTAAGGGAACATAAAAACATTGTTACTTACCTCTCTGTGCTCAAGGCAGGCTTTGGGCCTACTTGCGTGACGTCCCTGACGTTGCGATGCAGGCCCGGGTCACGTGACGTGCCATACTTCATTGAAGATCTCCGATATCAGCAGGGATCACATTGGAGCCATGGATAGGTAAGTAACAGTGTTTTGTATGTTTGTATTCTCCCCTGGGTCCCCGATTATTATACTCTGGGGCCACTTTGGAGTAATAATAGTGTGTGCAGGGGCCACTATGGGCCATAATAGTGTGTGCAGGGGCAACTATGGGGTATAATAGTGTGTGCAGGGGACACTATGGGGCATAATAGTGTGTGCAAGGGCACTATGGGACATAATACTGTGTGTAGGGGCCACTATGGGGCATAATACTGTGTGCAGGGGCCACTATGGGGCATAATATTGTGTGCAGGGACCACTAAGGGACATAATACTGTCTGCAGGGGCCACTATGGGGCATAATAGTGTGTGCGGGGGCCACTATGGGGCATACTAGTGTGTGCGGGGGCCACTATAGGGCATAATAGTGTGTGCAGGGGCCACTATGGGGCATAATAGTGCGTGCATGAATGCGCGGGGGAGTGGGCATTCGGTCGGGGTCTTCGGTGTCGGTCAGGGGGGGGCCCCATGTCAAAAATTCGCCATGGGGCCCCACCATTCCCAGTTACGCCACTGCCAAAAAACATGCAAGACGTATAAACCAATCGATCGACTAATATACACATATACAGTATTAGATACAACAAATTCCTGTTTTTTATAAAAACTCTTTACAATGTCTCCATAAAATTTTAAAGGCTTCTATAAAAAGAATATCTCTATAAGGTAATATTTATACCGCTCCAGGCCCAATATACCACTCTACGCACCAGGTCGCCCCGTAACCCACGCAGACAGACTAATAGGCTAAACAGACTGTTAAGTTTTATGAAGTCTGATAGCATCCAGCCATTTTTTAATACAAATTTAGAAAACATTGCCCCCTGCTACATCAAATAGCAATTAACCTAAGCGGCTTCCTATTTAACATGCATGGGATCCGCAGATAGAGAACAGTTTGTGACTTATGAAGCTTTGGAGTCTGTGGCAAATGGACAATGAATTTTAAAATGCTACAGTACGCACCGCAAGAGAATCTCAAGTGTTTTGGCTGTGAGTTAGGTGCTCAGTGTTAGGATTAGCTATTGATCAAATGACAATGGAAGATTCATTCGCCGCCTTAACAGCTTAAAAATAGCAAAAAATTCCACCGACAGTAAATTGGAGAGTTCAGAATTGTTTAGCAGGGTATTGAAGGCTTACAATATAGAATATGGAACGTATATCAACGCCATTATGGAGATTCGTGGGTGAATTCGGGAGCTTAGAGATGCCTGGAACTCTCCAATGATTGTGCACGAAAAAATAATGTATTGCAGTACCCCTAGTGACCACCAGGCGTCTATGTGAGCAGCCTGTGGCTCTGGATCTCTGGGACGTCACTGATTCTGCTCTACCCAGCGCCGCACCCAGGGGTGAAACTGCCTTTTTCGCCGCCCGAGGCGGCCGACAGAAAGCTGCACCCCTCCGGGAGGAGGGGGTGGTGGTGGGGGGTGTGGCGTGGCGGCATGAAGGGGCGGAGCGAAGTGAAGGGGCGGGCTTAGAAGCGTTCGCAGGCAGGGAGAGGACCTGCTCTCTGCCTGAGCGTGAGGGGAGGCCGCTGGAGCAGCGATGCTCCAGCGGCCTCCCCAATCCACCGCTCGGTGCTAAGCCAGTCCAGGACAGCTTCAGGCTTCAGGCGGCGCTATGTCAGGGCCCCAGGGAGGGCGGCATTTTTGCTTACCTAAGCCAGTCCAGGACAAGCTAAGCCAGTCCTGGACTGGCTTAGCACCGAGCGGTGGATTGGGGAGGCCGCTGGAGCATCGCTGGTTGTTTATGGTATTGCAACACCAAAAATACAGCTGTTCTAAGCCCCTATGCTTATAATACTGATATTCGGAGTAATATAATGAACACAGCGCCCCCTGTTGTACTAAATCGATCGGCAAGCCGTTGCCGTAAGAAATATCACAAATAATCGGGACACCACGTCCCTCCACAACAGCGATCGTCAGATTTTACCTCGACGTATATGATATGATATGAATACGTTTTGGGTTAGAGCGACCTCGCCGTGTGACGTTATATTAAGTATCAGTTTAGTAAGAATTAAGAAAACGGGCAAAAGAAAGTTTGCGAATACCAGTTCTATCGCCATGGAAACCACTTGCGTTGCTAAGGAACATCCGTTACTCACATCCTATCTTGACTTCTGCCATAGTTTTGTCACTTGCTGTCAAATGGCAGCGACTTTGAGGGGGAAAAAAAATTGAAAACTGTTACGGAAAGAAAAAAAAACGCAAATAGTTCACTACTTTTTTTTGTGCTCGGAACTTCGAAATAGATCTTATCTAGAGAAGAGCGAACAGTGTTCTATGGAACACATGTTCGATCGGATATCAGGGTGTTCGATGTGTTCGATTCGAATCGAACATCACGTGGCAAACTCCAAAAAAATTCAATTCCCCTCCCACCTTCCCTGGCGCCTTTTTTGCACCAATAACAGTGCAGGGGAGGTGGGACAGGAACTACGACACCGGAGGCATCGAAAAAAATCGGAAAACGTCATTGGCTGCCGAAATCAGGTGACCCCCATTTTAGACGAATAGTGGATTTCAAATCCGGGTCATATGAGAATGTGAACTTTGTGACTATGAGACAGGGATAGCTGTACAGGCAGGGATAGCTAGGGATAACCTTTATTTAGGGGGGAATGTTATTAAAAATAACTTTTTGGGGCTCTATCGGGTGTGTAATTGTGATTTTTGTGAGATAAACTTTTTCCAATAGGAATGCATTGGACAGCGCTGATTGGCCAGAATACGGAATTCGACCAATCAGCGCTGGCTCTGCTGGAGGAGGCGGAGTCTAAGATCACGCCACACCAGTCTCCATTCAGGTCCGACCTTAGACTCCGCCTCCTCCGGCAGAGCCAGCACTGATTGGTCGAATTCTGTACTCTGGCCAATCAGCGCTGGCCAATGCATTCTATTAGCGTGAGCTGAGTTTGCACAGGGGTTCTAGTGCACCCTCGGCTCTGCTACATCAGATTGCTACATCTGATGTAGCAGTGCCGAGTGTGCATCAGATGTGTAGTTGAGCAGAACTGGCTCAGCACTGCTAAGTCTCTGCATTCGCATAGGAATGCATTGGCCAGCCTTCGGCCAATCAGCGCTGGCTCTGACGGAGGAGGCGGAGTCTAAGGTCAGACCTGAATGGAGACTGGTGTGGACTCCGCCTCCTCCAGCAGAGCCAACGCTGATTGGTCGAATTCCGTACTCTGGCCAATCAGCGCTGGCCAATGCATTTCTATGGGGAAAAGTTAGCTTGCGAAAATCGCAAGCTGACAGGGATTTCCATGAAATAAAGTGACTTTTATGCCCCCAGACATGCTTCCCCTGCTGTCCCAGTGTCATTCCAGGGTGTTGGTATCATTTTCTGTGGTGTCATAGTGGACTTGGTGACCCTCCAGACACGGATTTGGGTTTCCCCCTTAACGAGTATCTGTTCCCCATAGACTATAATGGGGTTCGAAACCCATTCGAACACTCGAACAATGAGCGGCTGTTCGAATCGAATTTCGAACCTCGAACATTTTAGTGTTCGCTCATCTCTAATCTTATCCCATATCTGCCTTTCTGCTAAATTTCTCCCAAAAAAAAAAAAAAAAATTCAACTTTTCCAATTTTCAAAATTATTTAAATTTTACCAACTTTTTGAATTTTTTATTTTTTTTCCCCATATTTTTTTTAATTGAATATCCTCTGGTCACTTAGAAAAGGCACCTGGTGTAAATTCTAGTGAAGACGATCTTCTTACTAGTCTATATTTTTTAGTTATTCACTTCCTTCAGGCCCTTAGCTACGTCATGTGACCGACAATCTGACCCTCCGATTGAGACAGCCTTATGTGTTCACAGGAAGTCAGTTATTCTATTCATTCTCGTGAGACTCACATCGAGACCCTCATAGGAAGGAGACTGCATAAGCTGGAGAATGACAGCCGGAGGGACCAGAATGAAGCTGATAACTACTAGGGTCAATTCAGACTGGTAAATGGGGCCCCAATTTAGTTTTAGCAATCTTGGGGGTCTCGACATCAGGATCCTCACACGTCCAAATCCCATTTATAAACCCAAATTTTTGCATCTGTTAAATGGACCTGCTCCACGGATGTACCGTATATACTCGAGTATAAGACGAATTTTTCAGCACAGTTTTTGTGCTGAAAAAGCCCCCCTCAGCTTATACTCGAGTCAGAAAAAAAAAATATTTTTATTTATTTATTTTTATTTATTTATTTATTTATTTTTTTTGGGGGGTCTATGACCAGCCGCAACATCAATGTATAGAATCTCCCATAAAATAGTGGGGGGGGGGAGGAAGAAGCTTTTTAAAAAAAAATGAAAAAATTAAAAGTTTTCAATCCCTCCTTTCCCTAGAATAGACACAAAAGTAGAAAATGAAGTGACACACAAACACATTAGGTATCCCTGTGTCTGACAGTGCCCGTCTACTGAATATAGGGGATCTGCAGTGCTCCTGTTCCGTCAGGAAGGGGTTAATAGGAGCACTGCAGATCCCCTATATTCAGCCAGGCTGAATTCCAAGTGGGGGAAAAAAAAACAGTCCTCAAGCTCGGGGAAGGCGCAGACAGACAACCAAAACACCCCCTCCCCAGCACCCAGCGACTACTGCACCCAAAAACTCCGACCATTTTAATTTTTGAAATTTTCCAGTAGCTCCTGCATTTCCCCCTCGGCTTATACTCGAGTCAATAAGTTTTCCCAGTTTTTTGTGGAAAAATTAGGGGCCTCGGCTTATATTCGGGTCGGCTTATACTCGAGTATATACGGTAAAAAACCATGATGTAAATGGTGTCTAAGGTTATATACATGGCAGAGCCGTATGCATTACCTAGAGCTTGTAAAGCATTACATGGAGGCCGTATGGGCCTCTCTATGCTCCTATATGGGCTCCATTTGCACTGATCTTGTCTAGATGTTATACAAGAGTCCAATAAACTAGGGCATGATTTATCTTCCATTAATTTGGTATAAATAAAATAAATACCTCTATCTAAAACCAAACAGTTCTATGGTGGACTTATTAGGGTAAGGCCGCCTGAGGAACCGGTCCAAAAGCCGGGTAGCTGCGACTGAAAGCCGGTGCACTGCATTGGCATCCAGCCGCGCACTCTGCTCCGGATTAGGGTAGTTCGGAGGAGGGAGTGTCTTCAGGCCGAATTCAGTCTTGAGGCGACTCGGCCTGAAGAATGAGCACCCCGCTTCTTTTGTCCGGGAACTGGAAGAAACGGCTCCCGGTAAAAACTCCTGAGTGGCTCCCATTGATTTCAATAGGAGCCGTCTTTTTGGTCAGGATTTTGAGGTCTCAAAATCCTGACCAAAAAACTACGTATGAACTTACCCTTAGGCTTCCAAACAAAACCAAGTCATAGTGATGTGTCCACCATTAACTATGCTCAAATTGAGATAAAGGCTGCAATTTCCCATACAATATTGTGGGAACATTAGCGAAACCCTTGAATGGCTGGAACTAACCCTTTCGGTATCAAGCGTCATTGACGCCCCAATGTTCAGGCTACATTTCGCACTTTCAGTATGCATTGCTTTACACGCCATTTTGTGTATCTCAACTATTGTTACCGTGAGTTTTTTCAGAACACATAAGGCTTGAAATAAGCAGCTTTATAGGTTACATAAATTGACTTTTTTTTTTTTTTTCGCTAGAAGAAGAAAAATGGTATAAAATGTGAAAAAATGTAAATTTTATTTCTTTTTATCTAAAACAGAATTGTTTTCATATATTCTATTGCACCTAAACGTATTAACATTTGCTTTTCTATTTCTTCTGATTATAGGGGCTGCACATTTCTATAGTTTTTAACAAAAAAAATAAAAAAAAAAAAAAAAATAGATATCATCTGGTTTTATATTCAGCATGGCTTATTTTATGACTCCATAGTGCATTTGTAAATTGACCAGTAGTTTAGTATAGGACAGGACTGTAAACTGATTTTTGCCACTAAAGGGGCTCCCTGCTGGCATGGTAGAGCTCAGGGAAGAAGGTGAAGAGAGGGGCTGGCAGGGGGGCAGCTTTTGATAGCACAATGTGAGACAGAAGTCTCTCACTACACTGTGATCATGATAAAGAGTAAAATTTTGCTGATCCTAGTGATGATAAAGGAACTAAAAGCTTCACTTATCAAAGAGGAACTCCTGGACAACAATCCCTCCATGAAGTGGTTCTTATCACTCCTAGAAGAGTGTAGCGAATCTCAACTGTTGGATTCTAATTAATGTGACTGCAACATGGGCTATCAGATGGAATGAATGAATTAAATGAAATGAATACAAAAAAACTTGGGCCTGTGTCACTGTTGGGGCTTTTTATTGAGTCTCAACCAGTCAAGTTGGGTCATTGATCCCAGAGTACAATAATGATTTGTGAATGATGAACCCTGACAATTTGGGGTTCAGCCAGTGGCATAACTAGGAATGATGGTGCCCCGTGTCGAACTTTTGACATGCCCCCCCCCCCACGACCGACACCAAAGACCTCGACCGACTGACCATTCCCTGTGCGCTATTATTCCCCATAGTGGCTCCTGCACACAGTATTATGCCCCATAGTGGTCCCTGCTCACAGTATTATGCCCCATAGTGGTCCCTGCTCACAGTATTATGCCCCATAGTGGCCCCTACACACAGTATGATGCTCCATAGTGGCCCCTGCTCACACTATTATGCCCCATAGTGGCCCGTACACACAGTATTATGCCCCATAGTACCCCTACACACAGTATTATGCTCCATAGTGGCCCCAGTACACAGTATTATAGCCCATAGTGGCCCCAGTACACAGTATTATGCCCCACAGTGGTCCCAGTACACAATATTATGTCCCATAGTGGTCCCTGCACACAGTATTATCTCCCATAGTGGTCCCTGCACACAGTATTATGCCCCATAGTGTCCCCTGCACACAGTATTATCTCCCATAGTGGCCCCTACACACAGTATTATGCCCCATAGTGGCCCCTACACACAGTATTATGCCCCATAGTGGCCCCAGTACACAGTATCATGCCCCATAGTGGCCCCTGCTCACAGTATTATGCCCCACTGTGGACACCCATGAATAGTTATTATACTCTGGGGTCTTTTCATACCCCAAAGTATAATAATTGGAGACCAAGAAGGGATACCATCATAAAAAACACTGTTACTTACTTATCCCTGACTCTGCTACAGTCCTCAGTGGTGTCGGCCATCTTCAACGACATCCAAACACCATATGACCCAGGATGTAGGCCTGAAGCCTGTCTGGAACCCGGAGAGGTAAGTAACAGTGTTTTGTATGTTCTCTTACCTCTCCCGGGCCTCCAAACATTATACTCATGGGTATGAAAAGACCCCCGAGTATAATAATAGTGTTTGTGGGGCCCACGGCGTCACTTACCTATCCCCTGCCAGGATTGGTAAGTAAATAGGGCCCATTACTGGCTAAAGTAACTCCAGCTGGCTACGGCCTATTAAGAAAAAAAAAAGTGCAGCGGTAGCGGCTGTAGCCGGGCCCCTAATGTCCCGGGCCCTGTGGCAGCTGCTACCTCGGTAGTTACGCCAATGGTTTCAGCTGAATGCAAAATTTTGGAAAAGTCTACTCATAACATCCATATCCGGAGATGTCTAGCAAAGAGAAAACGTAAGGGAGGACCATCTGTAATGCGCCCATGTGCACAAGACCTCACAAAGCCAAAAAGTCTGGTAATAAAAACAGTGACCTTCTAAAGTAGATCGTTGACTCCAAAGAATATTCTGCAAATGTCAAAGACATCCAAGATAAAGTCGAATATAAATGTCATTATTAACATCTTCAAATCTTCCTAAAAATTAAGTAAGGTTTCGCTTCGGCGTCGCCTAAAAGTTGAGCGATTTCATGGCTGCCAGTCCTATGACTTTTGACAGCTGTTGGAGTCCTCTGTGCCCAATGGAGCCGCTATAAGTACCTCTCTGATTAGAATGTAAAGCTTGGTGGCAGACTTTCTGGTAATTAATGAAAACATTGCGTTTGTGAATCCATAATTAGGAGTCTTTCCACCACATGCTAAGCACTTTAGCCTCGGGTCCCCTCTTGGTCCGCTGGCTGGTTTTCATTACGAGAAGAGATGCTGGATGTCGCTCAGCCTTCCCGTAGCCCTTTGTCTGGATTTAATCAGGTTGTTTTTATTTCGGTGTATCCAGCATGGCCCAGAGATATCTGTCAGATACGAGTAGAAGCTGATATCTTAAAATGAACATTCATTTATGCAATTCAACAGGCGTGGAGCAAGAGACACTTTACAATATATGTAAAGTCAATTGCTTCCATTAATATTTTATAAGCTGCAGGCCATCCACGTGAGGACAGGATATTCACAGCCTTCGCCGATGACTAAAGAACGAGGGGTATCGACTTTAGACTAATATACCGAGGAAGACGTGACGGGGTGGACTTCATCAGGACATGTCTGCTTATTGATTTTGGTACCTTGCCTCGAAAACACCATCTGCAAGCCGTCAGTTGTTTCTATTAGAGAATACTCTAAGGCAGTGGTTCTCAACCTTTCTAATGCCATGACCCCGTAATACAGTTCCTCATGTTGCGGTGACCCCATTCAGTTTGGAACACGCATCCTTAACGTCCTTAGCGTGGCTTCAGAGTGGCTAAAGCCATCAGAAATATGTATTTTCTGATGGCTTTAGGCATACCTCCCAACTTTTGAAGATTGGATAGAGGGACAAAATATGCGGCGCGTGCACTTTTATGTTGACTCCGCTATTCTCATTAATTTTTCATGTGCTCCCACACAGTATAATCCTCCTACAGTCACCTGGACATTATATGTCCCCTCGCCATCTCTCCCCCATTTTCATATAACCCCTTCATCTGCCCCCAGTTTCATGTCCCCCCTCCATCTCTGCCCCCAGTTTCATGTCCCCCATCTCTGCCCCCAGTTTCATGTCCCCCATCTCTTCCCCAGTTTCATGTCCCCCATCTCTGCCCCCAGTGTCATGCTGTACCCCCCCCCTTCATCTGCCCACAGTTTTATGTCCCCCATCTCTGCCCCCAGTTTCATGCCCCCATTTCTTCCCCAGTTTCATGTTCCCCCATCTCTTCCCAGAGCTTCATGTCCCTCCATATCTGCCCCCACTGTCATGCCGTCCCCCCCTTCATCTGTCCAGAGTTTTGAGTCCCTCCATCTCTGTCCCCAGTGTCATGCCGTTCCCCCCTTCATCTGCCCAGAGTTTCATGTCCCTCCATCTCTGACCCCAGTGTCATGCCGTCCCCCCTTCATCTGCCCAGAATTTCATGTCCCTCCATCTCTGCCCCAGTGTCATGCCGTCCCCCCTTCATCTGCCCAGAGTTTCATGTCCCTCCATCTCTGTCCCCAGTGTCATGCCGTCCCCCCTTCATCTGCCCAGAGTTTCGAGTCCCTCCATCTCTGACCCCAGTGTCATGCCGTCCCCCCTTCATCTGCCCAGAATTTCATGTCCCTCCATCTCTGACCCCAGTGTCATGCCGTCCCCCCTTCATCTGCCCAGAATTTCATGTCCCTCCATCTCTGCCCCCAGTGTCATGGCGTTCCCCCTTTCATCTGTCCCTTCATTATGTTCCACCTTAATGTTTAATACGAAAAAAAAAACTCTTATACTCACCTTCCAACGCTCCCCCGCCGCCCGCTCAGTCTTGCTTACTCATATAGTTGAAGCCGCGATGTGACGTCATTTTTAGGTGAACATCCAATAGATTTATTGGTTTATCCATTAGCAAACCTAGTAGTACCCTATCAGACTTCTGACCTGAGATCTGAGAATGACATTACTAATCTAACAGTGCTGACCAATCCTATTGATATCGAGGTTTGGATAACCCCTTTAAACAATGCTTTAAGAAGTTGTCACTCCTTCCACCCTGCCTACAGATGACAAAAGTACTCCAACCCCATCCCCCTACAGATAAGAAACATAAAAGATAAGGTTTGGTAGCAACCAATATGGAATATTAGAGTACGGCATCAAGCGCCATCATAATTGGCTTCCTAGAAGGTTATCTTCAAGGTAGATATCTTGACAGCAGAAGATGTGAAGGTTCACTTTTATGTATCTGCTGACACTTCCTTCCTCCCAGACAGTACGTATTCTATCCCCATTGCTGTCAAAGGTTTAACATCTACTTAAAGTAGCATAGTGAGATGAAAATCTATGTATCATGCTAAAGGGGCACAAGGCTGGGTGGAGATCCATGGCCTTTTCATTTTAATGACTGGTTGTCACTTCTTTATTCTGCTAGGCATCACTAATATGGCAATAGATAAAGGTGAATCTCTGCGTAAAGTGTACTCGTAGCTTTCTATGAAGCTAATTATATAGCCAGATGTAATAAACTGGAGTCAGCTGTGTGTAACAATTGTATGGCGGAGATGCCGCTCTTGCAAAGTTCCATATTACTTGTAAAAGATTAGGAGGAACTTCTATTGTTCTAGGTTGTCGGATGGTGGACAAAGCTCTCATTTACTCCAATCCATTGGAGTGCCAGAGATAGCCAAAGTACAGCACTCCCATTCAAGTCAATGGGCGCCATCCACCACCAGTAATGGCTACATGCAGACTAGCTGCATTCAGGCTATGGATAGAGGACAAATACTTTTTGTGTCATAAACCATTTAACTACATGGCACAGAATTTTACCCCAACTCTTGCAATGGCTTGCCAATGGTTTGGTGGTGCCCTGTGATATAATGTCACTAGAGATAGGCAAAACTGATACTCACCTCTCCTGGACTCTCTCATGGCATCCAGTGTTTTTTCCTGAGCTTATTCTAGCCTCTTGAGTGGTGTTAGGGTAAGTTCACATGGAGTATTTTGGTCAGGATTTTGAGGCCTCAAAATCCTGACCAAAAAGAAGGTTCCCTTTGAAATCAATGGGAGCCGCTCAGGAGGTGCTCATTCTTCAGGCCCATTCGCCTCGCGATTCCAACTGAAGACACACCCTCCTCCAAACTAGGCCCATTCATTGGGCCTAATTTGGAGCGGAGTGCGTGGCTGGATGCCGGTACGGCTACCCAGTTTTTGGACCGGAACCTGAAGCGGCCTCTGCCACAGGTTCTGGTCCAAAAAACCCCATCTCAACTTACCTTTAATGGTCCCAGGTCACACAGGGTGTGTTAATGTAATGACAATGGGACCACTAAAATCACCAAGAATCCTCCTTTCCCTGGGGTCTGGTGATTATTATACTCTATAGTCTGATGGTACCACTAATTATCATAATGATTTGTGGGTTGAAAACCAAAAAAAAAAAATTTAATCTTGCCAATCTCAAATTTTTTTCTATAAATTTGTAACAAACCAAGCTTGTTGTGAACTGATTATCTAGATATCATTCTGTAGCAAGTTATCAGTTTCAAGTTAAACATTGCCTTATCTTTAACAATCACTTTTGCTCTCTTCCTCTTGAATGTCCACCATTCTTAGTGGCATGTCAAGCCCGGAAGCCTAAGGGTCCCTTCACACAGCGTAAGCGCTCGGCTCATTCCGAGCCGTACACGCGAGCGCTTCTAGACACTTCCCATTCACTTCAATGGGAGCGCGCGTAAATCCGGCTTTACGAGCGCTCCCATTGAAGTGAATGGGAAGTGTTTAGAAGCGCTCGCGTGTACGGCTTGGAATGAGCCGAGCGCTTATGCCGTGTGAAGGGGCCCTAAGTTGGGTGTAGTGCTAGAATGGTAAAACCCTAGCTGTAATGGGTCGAGAAAACCAATGGAAGAGAAACCGGACAACAGAGCTATGAGAAGCTTCTAGTGGAATCCAAGATGGTAGAGTGTACATTGGTGTACCACAAACCAATGAACAGATGATGGGGTTTGGCTAGTGGACACATAGCCAAAAATGTTCCCCCTTGTCTCACCTGATTCCTGTTGCATTGGACAGAAGACCAAAGAATGGGATTGCATAGAATTTAGAATTCTATCAACTTGTCAGAATTGTGATTCCTTTTCCAAATTTCAGTAAAGAATCCTTCTGAGCCCGATTCGGTTGTGGTTACTGTGTCCATCACCTGCATGTTACTGGCGCTCAATGCACCTTCCAAAGAGCTGAGGCTATTTGTACCTTATTGTTCTACCTCTTTGTACCGTATAACTGAAGTTCGCTCTTGTATTATATTGTAAGGTATTTAGTAAGGTCACTTTAATGTAGCAATCGTGTGTGAGCCTTTTACAGAAATTATTGTCATAACAGAATAGAAAAAATCATCTAGAGGTTTGAAAAATCGCACAAAACCATCAGCAACATAATGTGGCTTTTGTAAGTTTACGCTTGTACGCTTATAATATAGCCGTCACCCCAAACACGCCTGCAAATGGGCTCTCATCATCAAACTACATTGTGGCCTTCCTGAACCCTCTTCATGAAACGTTGGCCCGTATACAATACTATAAACCAAACCAACTGTATAATTGTGTACTACGCGGACTTATACAACTCAGGTTAGCATCATTTTTAAGCAATTTAAGCAGCGCAGGCTTCAGAAACATCTACTCATAGCGGATACCTCACATGAACTGCCATTTTGGTGAAGCTCTGACCGTGTCAAAATCGATGACATCCTTTTGCTTGCCTGTACACTTAGGCTCCGTTCCCATGGAGTAACACGCCGCTCATTTTGACACGTAAACATGTGAGTGAGGCACTTCAAAACAGATCCCATTGACTTCAATGGGTGTCGGCTTACGCGCGCTACCCATTGAACTCAATGGGAGGCTTTTTTACCTATTGCTTTCAATGTGATACGTGCGTATCGGATGGATTGTTACTGATTTCTGGGGAGAATTTCATGTTAATAGCAACTTTAGAAGTATATTTAATTTGACAATTGGTTACGAGTTCAATAAATATTTCACCCACTGCATATATATATATATATATATATATATATATATATATATATATATATTAGCTATAACCCGCAACTTTGTCTGCTGTCCCCTCACCCTTGCGCGAACCACCCGCAGCGCTACCCGTGGCCCCCCACGGCCCTTTCCTTGTGGCCGGCACGGGCCCCTCCCACAGCATCGTTGGCCGGGACCCCACGGCCCCGCTGCTGCACCTCCGGCCCTCCGTTTTCCCCCCACCCGCGCCCCCGGCTCTCCTCTCACCCCCTTTAGAGATTACAGTCACCTCCTACATGTACCCCCTCCCCCCTTTCCATATGTGCAATCTGCCCCCCCCCCTATTTATCTTCTGCCCTTTGTTGCCAAACCTGCACCCCTGCCCCCTTCTGTAACCCGTAGCACCAACACCCCCCCTTCCCTCTCCTCCCTTAAGCATCCCGCCGATCCCTGTTCCTACAGCACCCACCATTTACCTGCTGGGGAGGTGTGTGTCTTGTGGCCGCAGCTTTAGCGAGCATGTGTGGTCCTTTCCGTGCTGTGTGTGTTCCCGGCCGCACAGTTCGCTGGTAGGTGCGGGTGGGCTTGTTCGGGCTGGATGCGCTGCTGCATGCTACGCCGGCCTGAGGCAATGTGTGGCCGGCCGGCATGTCAGCGGCGTTCGGAGCGATGCGAGCAACCGCCATGTTTAGCATCGGGTTCCCACGCGCTGGCCACGCCCACAATTCAGCGGCAACCTATAGGCCGCTATTCTGGCTCCCTATGCTGCCCACACACCGGCATGCACCAATAGCAGCTGTGTATAAGTCTCTGTGGTGACGTCATGCCCGGGCCGACAGCGGAGCAGGAGACAACTGTGGAGGATCGCGGTGGCATTTTGGGGTGAGTGAGACACTTTTAAAGTAGCCTATTACCCCTTCCTGGCCAATATGTAGGTGTGTGCGAAATTTCGAGGAGATATATTGAGCCGTTCGGGTGTGATTGAGGAACAAACATCCAAACACGCAAACCCACAAACATCCAAACTTTTCACATTTATAATATTAATAGGATATATACTGTAATTTTTTAAACCTTTTATTGGACCCTGACATCATTAAATCACTTATATCCTACACTTCAATGCTACGGTATTGCAGTCTATGGTGAAATCCGTATATTGCCGCAGGCAGGTAATATTCCTATGGCAGCCATAACTTCTACTACGATCTCCCCCTAGAAGTGCCATTCCATTGCTTAGAATGAAAGTGAAAGATGCCATGGTCGCATTTGAATAAGCCTACATTCACATGAACACCCTCATTGACCGGGTGACGGATGTCTTTTTAATGGCTGTCACACGGCGGCATTAAAATCTATGTATGTGAACGGGAGCTATTCACATGACCGATTCTTTTCAAAAACACAGTTCATGTTCTAGTTTTGTCAAATGTATGATGGATCGGCGTACAAGTCAGCCCCGAATAAGGCCGTCACTGTTACAATACGGAGGTAATTTTAGGGCTTTTAATTCACCATTTTCAGGAGTCACGTAGATAGAGATTACACATTCAATAACTCGTTTCCTTTTGACAGTTGCAATAAACTTTTTCGTTTTTTCCTCTGTGTATTGTGTTCTCAAGGTCTTCTGCCACTGCCTCGTATAACGGGCACTGAAACAGCACGAGTCGGCCCGTGTTATAAGGTCTGAAGCCATTGGCAATGCTCTCGGCTTTCAGATGTTACTGTGTACACCAAACCGGTATGCTATTGGCAGACATAGCAATATTTTAGCTTGCAGTAAGAGACACGCGAAGACAGCTGGAGGCTCTGCTCCAGGCGATCGCCAGCCAAGCAGGGTCACCAGAAACCAGGGGAAGACAGATGCACATTGATAGCACAATCGATAGTGACATGAGTTTGTATTGACACGCTCATGCGTTAAGAAACTGTTATTATAAACAGCCGCGGCCAGGAATTATATCTCAAATGATCGTTCTTAGCGGTTTGTTCTGTCGATATGGATCTCCGTGAATCCATTATAAATCTCAATGGTGGGGAGAAAAAAAATGAAGGTTTGAGTCTTAGGTGAAAAAAAATGGAAAGAGAATTATTATGTTAAAAAAAAACCTATCTACAGTGTTTTCTGTACCATAGAAAACTTTTTGCACTGTATTAACCCTGTGTGTTGGTACCATTGAAGTCTAATCTTGCGTATTCACAAACCCAGGGTGTTAGGACTGTGCAGCAGATGCGGTCATGATATTAGGGTCGCAGCCTGTTTCACTCTTTTGGCTCAGTCCAGCATGCATGGGGTTAATCTCCTTGCAATGTGGTTGGTCTGATGACTGGCACTGATGTCAGCCTATCGGCACCTGGCTTGAGCACCTGGGCTGGCTGATCGGTCCCATCTTCCCTCCATTTAAGGAGGCTGGTTTGGACGCCTGGGCTCTAGCCTCAAACCTCAATTGTGTGCACATCAGTGCAAACTATAGTTGGCAGAGTACTGCCTTAGTTTTTCAGGTAGGGAGAATTCCCTTTATGGGTTAAAATTGTGGGTATCCCTTTCCCTAGTCAGATTTGTGGAAATCTCCGACCTAGCTAGTCTGCTACCTGTGGTACTACAACTGCAGGAGGCTGTGGTGTGGGTGCGGCCCAGTAAGCTACTGGGAGCACAAGGTCTTGGTTTGTGTTAGTCTTGCAGTGCAGTAACTGCAAGACTTTATAATTCATTTTAAGCGGCTGCTTTGTGCTGCAGTGGCAGCTGCCCTATGAGGTAACAGGGAGCAATCAGTTAATGGTGTAGCCCGGCAGTGAAGTTAACTGTCGGGCTTTGTTCACACCAGTGTGCCCTGCGGTTCAGAGCCCAGTGGGTTCCGCAGGATATTATTATTATTATTATTATTATTATTATTATTATTATTTATTTATTTTTTTAATTTATCCTGCCAATAATAACACATGGTCCCACTGGCAACTGCGGATGGGCAAACCTCGCGAGATTCGTATTGATGGTTATATGTGAGGTCCGGTCCTACAGTTTGTGTATCCTTAGACCCCAGTGTATAAAATGTGGAGGCCCAGGGGAAGGAGTAAACAAACAGTTATACTCAACTTGCCTCCCCGGTGTCCTCCTCGGGCCTCTTCTGGATGTCATGCACTCTGGAGTCCATCACAGGCCTACACAGTCATGTGGGGCTAACTGATGTCATGCTGATGGATGCTGTGACTGGGCCCAGAAAGTAAGAGGGGCCCACGTCACTCTCAATGCACTGATTTAGCTACTTTGATCTCCTTCGATGATCAGCAGTCTTTATGTAAATTTATTTTAAAAAATATACTTATCTGTCCCCATTGCTCCATTGTCCACCAATGGGGCAAGCTTATTAGAAGCCCTGAGGCTCACGTGACCACTGAGACCAATCAGAGGCCTCGGCAGTCACTGGAGATGGACTGATGACGTCACTCACATATTCCTCAGTGGTCACATGAGCCTTCGGGCTTCCAGCAATGTGACTCCAGCACAAGATGGCAAGCCCACTGATGATGGACAATGGAGCACCAGGGACAAGTTAGTATGATTTTTTAATTTTTATTTTTCTCCTTCACACGCTGCCTCACAGGTTGCTCAAATTCCTGGACAATCCCTTTAAAATATATGTAAAATGTGAAGCTACGCTAAGATCCTAATATAATCTTAGATTCCATACTACTGTATTCTTTCTGCCTTGGTACAATTAGGCCAGTTATGAAGGTAAGTGAGTAAGTTCTTAGTACATACACATTGTAACAAACTGTCAGCAGTGGAGGTATAAAGTCTATAAACTTTTTCAGTCTTTGAAAGTAAGGGTGCATTCACACTGAGTAAACGCTAGCTTATTCTGAACGTAAAACACGTTCAGAATAAGCGGCGTCTAAAGCAGCTCCATTCATTTCTATGGGAGCGGGGATACGAGCGTTCCCCATAGAAATGAATGGGCTGCTTCTTTCACTCCGTGCAGTCCCATTGAAGTGAATGGGGAGTGCCGGCGTGTACGCTCCGGCATGAGCAGAGCTTGCCGTATACGTCGGCACTCCCCATTCACTTCAATGGGACTGCACGGAGTGAAAGAAGCAGCCCATTCATTTCTATGGGGAGCGCTCGTATCCCGGCTCCCATAGAAATGAATGGAGCTGCTTTAGACGCCGCTTATTCTGAACGTGTTTTACGTTCAGAATAAGCTAGCGTTTACTCAGTGTGAATGCACCCTAAACAAGAATGTTCCTATTCACTGATCCTGAAAATGAAAATGAAGGAAAATTGAATCACAAAGTACACATGTAGGAATTGCTAATGTAGCGTGCAGCTCCGATAGCAAATCTACAGTATTAGAATGGCATAGCTATGTTAATAGCATGTCATGCTTTCTGACAGGTTAGCTGTTTGTGCACATTAGAAAGTTTCATTATACAGTACACTGAGTTGGTTTTATTTACATAAAAATACAGAGCCTCTTAACCCCTTCCTGCATTTTCATGTACTTGAGTGTCAGTGAATGTGCGTAATTAGTCCATCCCCACATACATGTACATGATGGTTTTCGAGCGATCAACACAGGAGCCCCAAAGTAAATGACATTCAGGCTCCCACTGAAACAGCGGGGACAGTGGTAACACCATTCCTGGCTGTTTAACTCTTAAGATGCCAATTTCAATAGCAGCCATGACATCTTAGGTGTCAGGGTAACTGGTGTCAGGTAAAATTCTAGAGCCGTTAATTCCTTTACTATGTTTCCAATAGTTGTCGAAACAATATCCTTATAGTTGATGTAATTTCCTGAGCTGCAGCTAAGGCTGTGCTACACTGACTTCCTGCTCTACACTCACTTCCTGCACTACACTGACTTCCTGCACTACACTCACTTCCTGCTCTACACTGACTTCCTGCACTACACTCACTTCCTGCACTACACTAATTTCCTGCACTACAGTCACTTCCTGCTCTACACTGACGTCCTGCTCTACTCTGACTTCCTGTACTACCCTGTCTTCCTGCTGTACACTGACTTCCTGCTCTACCCTGTCTTCATGCTCTACACTGACTTTCTGCTCTACCCTGACTTCCTGCACTACACTGACTTCCTGCACTACACTGACTTCCTGCTCTACCCTGTCTTCCTGCTCTACCCTCACTTCCTGCACTACACTCACTTCCTGCTCTACACTCACTTCCTGCTCTACCCTGTCTTCCTGCTCTACACTCACTTCCTGCTCTACCCTGTCTTCCTGCACTACACTGACTTTCTGCTCTACCCTGTCTTCCTGCTCTACATTGACTTCCTGCACTACACTCACTTCCTGCTCTACACTCACTTCCTGCTCTACCCTGTCTTCCTGCTCTACACTCACTTCCTGCTCTACCCTGTCTTCCTGCTCTACACTGACTTCCTGCTCTACCCTGTCTTCCTGCTCTACCCTGTCTTCCTGCTCTACACTGACTTCCTGCACTACACTCACTTCCTGCTCTACACTCACTTCCTGCTCTACACTCACTTCCTGCTCTGACCGCCTTCTGAATTTGGTATACAGACAATTGCAAAGACCTCTTTCCCCTCTTAAGATTATTCTAACTTTTTTCTGGTCCCAATGAAGAAAGAAGCATAAGGTAAGAATAAGGTAAGCATACAGTTTAATACCTAAGGAGTATTTGGAGTGATTACAGAAGGTGGGCAGGCAGAACAGGAAGTCTATGACGTATAGCTTCACCCAATGCTTACAGCACCAGAAGTGATGTCAGAGGGGGGGGGGGGGGCTTTATTTTCAAAGGATCTAATGTACAACCCATTAACATGAATCCATTTTGTCAGAACTTGTGGTATTAATGGGATACCCCCATCCATGGAATTGGAAATGACTGACTAATTGTGGAGGTCTAAACATTGGGACTTTCACTGCTTCCTGTTCCCCATATGAATTCATCTCTATGGGACAACCAATGAAAAGCTGAGTATATGGAATTGAACGTGAATGATTTGCCAGTCCATTCCGATGAGCCATACAGGATTCCCATTGTCTTGATCAGTGGGGAATCCCAACAGATGAGCCCCACCATTCAAACAGGTAGCCATTTTCTTTTTATGGATAGCTCTGGGGGCCTTACCTCCACCATGATTCTTTTTTGTTGAACTAGGCTTGTTCCTACCCTGAATCATGTGATTGAAAGCGGCATTTGGCCAGCTGGTGGTTCTAAACACACGACCTAGGGTCGGAAACCAGTCCAGAGACCATTGACTTTTCATTGGTTTTTGGTGTCTTCTGTGATAAGATATTACACTGCTACAGAGATTCGAGTTATCCCTGCTACATCTGTAAGTGCTGAAACTCTCCCTTGAGGTCTGTTTTAAGGACCTTGGCCAACTTGTATTTGAGAGGCCATAGGGAAACTTGATCTGTTAAGGATCTTAGTCGCTCAATTTCACAAATTTCAAAGACTTCACTTTACAGTTATAGGCCTTTGATTTTCTATGCGTTTCATGCTGTTGTATACATTGTATATATACATGATGCTTACACCCCTCTAAAAAGACATCTCGTACTCAAGATATCAAAGAACATGAAACCCTCTAGATCTCAACCCGGCCCTGTTATCTAGTTCTTTCCTACTGCATTGATCCTCCACAGTTTACTGTCAATCACTTATCTGTAGACATATCCGCGTTCTTCTTCTCTACTGCAAACATCTTCCTAACGCTGGCATGAATAAAGTATGATGTTTGTAGATGAAGGAGGTGCAGCCAACCCTGGTGGCCGCTCATGTGCTAAAAAGCTGCAATATCCCAGCAGGTTGTAGATTTTCTTCAGCTCAGATTATCCAAACACACACATTAACAGAGAGAAAACAGACACCTCAGTCCCCAGAGACGGAAACGGACACGTTACAAGATATCAGAGCCCGGATAACTTTTCACTCTCAAGTGTTAATGGACAAAATCTGTTCTTTAGCTTAGTCTGCACCATTCTCTGAAGGTTGTAGAGTTACACTTTGATATTTATGCGCTTCTATGTAACTGTTTGACTGACACAGAGAACTTTCCTGCCCTGAAGGCACAATCTGTCACCACGTCCAGGACTGTTCTCACGGAAGATTTCAGCCAAGCTTTGGCTTATATCATTTGAAGGGAAAAACAGATAAATGTGTGTGTATAATAAGATGATCGTAAGGTCCAATGGTACCGAAGGTCCAACGATAGATGTGCTCGAAGAAGGAGGAACGGATATGGAGCAAAGACAACAAGGATGGTGGAAAGTAAAATGTTTAGTGAGAAGAAGTTCTAAGAAGATGTCGAAGAGTGAATCAGAAGAGAAGCGGGAGGAAGAGAAGAATAAATGATGGGAAGAAAGAAAGAAGCGGAGGAGAAGGGTGAGAATGGAAGAACTGGAGAAAGAGATGGGGGGAAATGGATGACAAAGACGATGGGGAGAATAGAAATGGAAGACGAGGAAGACAAGAGAGACAATGATGATAAGGAAGATGAGGTCAAAGAGGATTATAAGTAGAGATGAGTGAGTAGTGTTCGATCGAGTAGGTGTTCGATCGAATACTACGGTATTTGAGATACTCGTACTTGATCGAACACTATTAGCTGTTCGAAGTTTAAGGTTCGATGCAGAACCAGCGTTGATTGGCAGAATGCTATACATTCTGCCAATCAACGCTGGTTCTTCTCTTACCTTTAGAAGTCTTCTCCATGCAGCGTCCCCGCGGCGTCTTCCAGCTGGAATTCACTCTGCCTAGGCATCCGGCCTAGGCAGAGCCAACTGCACATGCGCGGGTGGTTTGGCATCCATTAGAGTGGTTTACAAAAACAGACCTTGTTTTTACTGTTACAAAGTAATGGTTGACTGTGCAGAAGCTTCCCTGTATGTCTATTTTTGTGACTACTTTTAGAATTTAGTAGACAATTCTAGAGTATTTTGTCTTGTCTTTAATGTGCCATTCCTCCATTATTCTTCGCTGAAATACATCGAAAACCATGTCTTACCACTTCGGCATGTCTTAAAACCTCTGACGCTGGTCAATCAGTACTGGCAGTGTTAGCTGGGCTACACCCCTTTGATTCGGAGAATCTGGTAACACCTAGTTGACTATTTATACATTTGTAAGACGATTAAAGGGGTTCTCCCATCTCAGTCTTTCACCATTTGCCTGCAGAGTCTGCTTCTCACTTCCTGTATTTTGTCTCCTCCACCCCTCCTGCTGAACAAGACACACAATCCTTCTGCAAATCAGATAATATGCAAATGCTTGTACAGAATGGACTCAGTGTTATCTGTGTGTTTACATAGAGATAACAGACTGGGCTTTATCAGCAAGCTGTAAATAGCTTAATGGATTGTCCTGCCAGCACTAAATGACATCACTTGTCCTATCTCCCAGGTCTGTGGTTATAACAATGGAAGGAATAAGGTCACAATGCAGGCAAAGAAAGCAGAATTTCTAAAGCAATATATTTAGAAAAAGTTTTCAATTTACATAAGCTACCAGTATAGATAGGATCCTTGAGATGGGAAAACTCCTTTAAAAAGGAACGGTACAAGACAGACCGGAACGGTAAGGAACGGTAAGGAACGTTCCAAAAGGATCGATACAAGACAGACCAGTAAGAAAGAATTCTTCACAATTGTAACTTTGTATAGATTCCGTGTACAAAAACTCCGCAGTGGTGACCGGTGCTCTTTAAGCCCAATGAAATCCATTTTTAACTCGTCACAATCTCATATAGTCCCTCTAATTTTCGACAAACGCATCACAGTCGAAATATCGACCTTTCCATGAGTCTAACACCGAACCTCTCAGGATATTAGGTCTGTAAGATGAGCGCTATACAGTTCAATAGAGAGATGGTAAAACATACAGATATAAAGGTAACTGGAAGAAAATGAGGATCAGATTCCATTGAATTATTTGATTTACTTTCACCATTTTCAACTTTTTTCACCCAGTGGTGAAGAGATTGGAAAGTTCAGATGTGTCAGCCCTCGGAATATGTTCTATAGCCTCTGAAGTCAGAGACAAATTAATATCACGCTGTGAAGAACATTTCTTTGGTTCTGGCGCAAAATACATTACTGAATAAATTTCTGAAACTGCTAGCCAGCAGATGAATCGCTCACATTTTGCACAGTATCATTATGGTTTTTTTGAGAAATACTGTAATTTTTCAAGGAGAAAACTGAATGTGTTCAACATTTCTTTTCAAACAGCCACATCTAATAACTGAAAGATGCCGTATTTGTGTCCTAAGGTGGCGGGAACAGTGTATTGTCGCTTCCCATAGCATCTGGGCACACAGAGAAGTGCAAAATGGACTGTTCTACCGTGCGCAAAATGCTATTTGTCCTGTAGGATTAGTGTTTGGTGATCGGAGTCACGTATATGGCACAGTATTTGGAGTAAAGTTGGTGGAACTGATCAAACAGGTGGTATTCTTAAAGGGGTTGTTCAGTTTCAGACCAATATTGAGAGACAAACATTATTGTTTGCATAATGAAAAGTTGTGCAACTTTCCAGTGTATTTTCTGTGTCAATTCCTTCTGGTTTTCTACATTCTCTGCTTTCTGTTATTCACTCTGATTAATGCCAGTGGATATAAATCACTGCATGGTCATGTGATATATAATCCATGGTCATGTGATATACAGTCCATGGTCATGTGATATACAGTCCATGGTCATGTGATATACAGTCCATGTTCATGTGATATATAGTCCATGGGCATGTGATATACAGTGCATGGTCCTGAGATATACAGTCCATGTTCATGTGATATATAGTCCATGGGCATGTGATATACAGTGCATGGACATGTGATATACAGTCTACGTTCAAGTGATATATAGTTCATGTTCATGTGATATATAGTCCATGGTCAAGTAATATACAGTCCATGGTCATGTGACATACAGTCCATGACCATGGACTGTCTATCACATGACCATGGGCTAATTTGTATCCACTGGCAGTAAGCAGAATAAATGACAGCAAAAGGAGAACACTAGAACACTGTGAGGAATTGATACACAAAGTATGTTTAAAAAATTGTAAAAACATTTCATTATACAAATAATATTTGTCTTGTAATATTGATACCATATCATACAAAAGACACAAATGGTCCTAACAGACCCCATTGATTCATCATGGTATCTAATGTTTTGCTATAAAAACATAGAAAGAAGACAATACTTGTTTTTGTTCCGTGTTAGCCAGTATAACAATATATTGTGCAAATGATTCCATGAAATATGATTGACTCTGCCACAGATACTCCTGAAGGAAACTGTAATGGGAACACAACCTAACACTGGGTTCACATCTGCGTTGGAGTCTCTTTTAGTGACCGCTGAAGATTGGCAGAGACTGTACGGTGGACCAGACACTCGGCTGACCCCATTCTAGTCAATAGGGTCTGCCAGGCTTCATGTGTTACTGCTATTTTGGCAGTCCAGCTTACAGTCATTTGGGTCCCCCAATGGACCCAAACAATGGAAATCCCAGCGCTAGTGGGACCTGACATAAGCCTTAACTGTCTAGCTAAAGTCATACAACTACCAATTGCTTACTAGATGATATTTTTGCCAAGGAGTTTATAAGAAGCAAATATCTAATGGGGAAACTTCTGAGTACTAGCGATGCTTTTCTGTACCTTCCTGACATGACCTGTTCTGTAGATAATATTCTGTGCTAGGCGGCCATATGTGCATCAGCAAACATTATGTGTAGCCTAAATTAAAGCGGGGCCGATAATGATACGCTAAGGAAATGATGGCAGACTTGGGAGAATAAATCATCCGTAGTCAACCACTCTCCATTTCCTGTGAAGAACGTAAGTGGACCATAAAATCCAATGTCATCTCAGTAAACATTTAGCAAAATTTCACTTGATCTGAGACAACAAAAACCAGACTCAAAAACTGGAGCTAAAAACCCTTATTGGCCGATCCAGCCGTAAAATCAAATTTATCAGCCAGAAGAATGACTTCAGTTTTACTTAATAGGACTCTCCGTCTCCAGCGTAAATTGCTGAATCTTTGCAGATCTCGCTGGCTTTTATCAACTTAATGTAAACATTCCAAATAGAATTTTATTATTTTATTTTTTATTGTGTTTTTTTTTTATTTTTTTTATGCAATATTCAGCTGTTTTTCCGAACGGCTTCTTTGTAAGCCCTTTAAATGATATGGCAAATAATAAAAGAATAAGCCGTAAAATAGGAATAAAAATTATGTTCAGATCTTGAAACAACAAAAAAACAAGCCAAGGCTGAACATTTTTTTTTTGCTTCTCTCTTGCTTAATACCCCATTGTGAAGGATATAAAGAGCACTTGTTATATAGCGGAGCACAAATGGCGCCTCAATAGATGGATATTCTGTACATAAAATAAGCAGAAACCATATGGAATTGTTACATAGTATACATTTAATTTTTAGCCTAATGCAGATGTGACCCTAGCCTAATGCAGATGTGACCTAGCCTAAATATTCAGAAGATATTATTTGCTCTCAGTGGGGTTTAGACTGGACTAACTATAGCAGGACTATGACTAGTTAGACAAGAAATTGAATTGAGAGTTTTCTCAAAATTTTTTATGTTCTGGTCTGTGGACATTGTGCTTGACGTGTTACGGCTCTTGCTCATGGAAAAAGCGCAATTGGCACTCAAAAGGGTAAACTAGCACTTTTGTTGGTACTTGTTTGGGTCAGCTGAGGCTAGTACTTACAGGGGCAATGTGATATTCATGGTATTTTGTGCAATTTCAAGTAGCCCACAGGTATAAGATAACCAGGAATACTCAAGGACATTGTAATATAAGGGTAGGAAACATAGAGACCGTGGGCACATTATTTTTCCCCTTTTGGACTCAGGCCGGATTCACATCTGCGTTCTGTATTCATAGTTACTAGAGATGAGCGAGCACTAAAATGTCCGAGGTTCGAAATCCGATTCGAACAGCCGCACACTGTTCAACTGTTCGAACGGATTTCGAACCCCATTATAATCTATGGGGGGAAATGCTCGTTTCAGGGGTACGCAAAATTCGATAAAATTATACTTACCAAGTCCACGAGTGACGGTCGGGCTGGATTCTCCTTGAAGTCTTCTCCCGGCGCAGCGCCCCCGTGGCGTCTTCCGGCTGGAACTCACTTTGCCTAGGCATCGGGGCCTAGGCAGAGCCAACTGCGCATGCGTGGGCATGCCCGCGCATGTGCAGTAGGCTCTGCCTAGGCCGGATGCCTAGGCAGAGTGAATTCCAGCCGGAAGACGCTGCGGGGACGCTGCATGGAGAAGACTTCTAAAGGTAGGAGAAGAACCAGTGTTGATTGGCAATGTATAGCATTCTGCCAATCAACGCTGGTTCTGCATCGAACCTTAAACTTCGAACAGCTAGTAGTGTTCGATCAAGTACGAGTATTTTGAAAATCGTAGTATTTGATCAAACACTACTCACTCATCTCTAATAGTTACATACTTACATAGTAGATGAGGTTAGATGAAGACATCAGTCCATCAAGTCCAACCTATAACCCTACAGTGTTGGGAATCTGCTTGGGGACCCCCCAAATGGAATACTGAACACATTGTGGTGAGCAATGAAAGCACATGGACCCCATAGACTATAATGGGGTTCGTATGTTTTCCACGGACTGTCCGCATGAGCCATGTGAAGAGGACAGTAGTTCATGTAGTACTTTTCTCTCCGCACGACTCGTGCGGACACCGTGTGGAAACACACGGACCCCATTATAGTCTAGGAGGTCCATGTGCTTTCATAAGCTCACCCCTTGTCAATGCGTTCGGTATTCCATTCGGGTGGGGGGTCCCCAAGGACTCCCCGAACGGAATACCAAAACGCAGATGTGAATCAGGGGTCAGTATTACAATTTTGCAACTGAAAGTCACAGTCACAACATCCCCTAAGTTGTAATTCCTCATTCACTCCACCATTAATGAAGGCGTCGTAGTGTGATACGGTAATCTTTGTCCGTGTGTTGAAGCCTAAGTAGGTCTTGTGACTCCACTGTTTTGGGGGACCTTGACTAGCATTGCTATTGGGGCTCTTTGTCTCATATCATTTTGGGCTCTATAAGGCAGGCACTTTCATGTTGTCTTTATGACTGCCACTTTTTTGGTTGTACTGTTGAGAAGACACTTATGGTTCCCTATGGTTGCACCATGAATCAATTCTATCTTAGTGTGGAAGGACCTTTTTTGCTTGAAAGTAGTTACAAGGCCTTAAATATGGGACTATCGTATGCAAGATATGTAGACATGGGAGGGAGGATGGATGGAACCAACTGTATATACATGGATCAAAGTAGTTTGTGGGTGGTGCTTGTTGCCAAATGATACGGGGGCCATTGCACTCAATGCCCCAATGCTTCCTAGGAAAAAGGTATGCAAATCAGCTCTTCTCCAAATTAAGGAAACCATATCTCTGGATAGTATGGTACCCTTAAAAGTCTTCTCTGCCAATGGCTGACCAAATAAATAACCTTAACTACAAATTATAGGCAAATCAGATTATCCTCCTAGTCTCTATGGTTTTCCTAAAATCCCCTGACAGTGGCTTACAGGGTAGTCGCCTATAGGTGGCACTAAGGAGACAGTTTTCTTCCTTCCGGTGGAGAGCTAACTTACATATCAGGGAGTACAGGAAGGTAATCCTCCATTTCCTTTATAATGAAAAAGTGCAGGAAACAATAGAACAACTTAACCAAAAGAAAACCGCAAAACGTGGATTGGACCTACCTGTCGGCGCAGGTCTCGTGTCTTTTTGGTCATTTTATCAATAGCGATGTTTAATGGATCTCCTTTTTCTTTTCTTCCAGTCTATGAGAAAGAAGCAAAGTTTAACTTTCAAAAATTTGACAAAAAATTGACCATGCCCCCCCCCCCAATTTTTTGTAAGACAACCTCATATACATTTACCAATAAGTGTAAGCAATATACATAGATGCATATATATATATATATATATATATATATATATATATATATATGCAAAACAGACATTTCCCCTCTTCTTCTAGAATGTTACAGACTCTTTGGTCAGTTGTAAAAACGACATAGTCAAGAGAACAGAAATGAGTTCATGGCTGACCGCCAGAAGTAATTTGGATTATTCTCCTATTTCTCTTTACGCAGGGAAATATATTTTTACCTCCTCTAATTACTAGAAGTATTAGATTCTATTACACAGAAAGGCTAACCTCACCAGGATTTTAAGGTTGGCTTTTTATTTCCATGACCTAGTTGTGTAGGTTGATGACTTCTTGAAGGTGATCTTTCGAACTAGTTTACAACTACGAATCAAGTTATGGCTCTCCATGGTCATTTTTCTACAGGTACTCCTAGGCGATAGATAGAAACAACTTGATTTAGCAATTGTTTAGGATCTTTGTTACCACCTTATACACTATAATTTTAGGTAGCAATATAATATTGGTGGGCATGTGTGTTACGTTCGTGTCTATGCCCAGACCCAAAATCTGGACTGCAGACTGCACCGCTAAAGGAAACAGGGGTGGGAGACTTTCCCTGACACTACGGCGGCTAGCTAAGCCCTGCCTGCGGGTTGTGGTCAGCTGTACCCAAGCTAGCCTTGGTCCCGACAACTCCTGGCTCTCAAATACGAAGGCCTAGTCGACAGATAGGGCGAGAGCTACAGAGAGTTAGGGACTGGGGATGCTAAGGTGGTCACCCCTGCAGAAATCAAGGTGCAGCTGCAGACAGAACAAACAGGATGGGATGTGCTGGACAACAGACACGCAGCACAACACAATATATAACAAGGAAATGAGGAGAGGGACAGTGGAGAGGTGAGGAAAGGGTTAATACAGGACTGGGGCAAAACAAACTGGAACCCAAACCTCACAAACAACCAGATAGTGCCAGGCAAACAGAACTGAAGGACAGGGCAGAGTAGAAGTGTGGAGGGACAAACCAGACTCACACACAAAGCAACACTCACACCACTTCCTAGTCAGTTGAAGTTCTATCAAACACACTCCTCCTCCCAGGGCCACAAATTCTAGGTTGTAACCACGAAAAACCAGCAACTGGGGAAGCCAGCCCTCTTCCTAATAAAGGCCCCAGGATAGTCTCATTGGATAATGATAATGGCCCACACCTGAGGCTCGATTCACAGAACCACAGGTATACCCAAAAGGCCGATACCAAATGCCCAAGCAGATGGCCCTACAGCAAGGACACCACCACAAGACCCCAGACCACCGGATCAAATCCCCAGCAGAAAAACACACAATTTTATACCAGATTTCAACGTGACCCTCTGGGACTAGTGTCTTTTAGTAGAGACCGGCCCTCCTCAGTGGTTTTCTTGTTCATTTCTCTTAGGCTCGGTTCATATCTGTGTTCGGTATTCCATTCAAGGAGTCCGCTTGGGGTCTATGGGGTCCGTGTAAATTCTTAGCTAACCGCTTTTTAGTGCATTTGGTATTCTGTTTGGAGAGTCCACTTGGGGTCCATGGTGTCCGTGTAACTTCTTAGCTAACCACTTTTTAGTACATTCGGTATTCTGTTCGGGGGTCCCCAGGTGGAGTCCCTGAATGAAATATCGAACGCAGATGTGAACCAGGCCTGAGACTACTTTCACATTTGCTCTGGGGTTTCCATTAGAGACTCGGTCACACTGTCCACCGAAAATCAACAGAGGACCTGGCTCCTGCCACCCATCCTGGCATGTATGTTTTCAAAAATATGGATCTATATCATGTAATAACTTTGGATCATTATTTCGGAGAACTTTGTATTGCGTTATTCTTCTATCATTCCATTTAGAAATTATTGAATACGTGTTACCATTCACTTTGTCAAAGGACTGTGTCCCTACTAAAGAAGGGTGAACCTCTAAAGATTTGCTTTATTTCAGGTCGGATGGTTTGGGTCAAAGATCAGTTTAGAGTCGAATGAGTTTGTCCCAAACTGGAAGTGAAAACCCAAATGGAGGTGTGGAAACATAATAAACAGTTATAGTCCACTTTCCTCACCTCTACTGGGCTCCATGATACATGGTGCTCCTTAGAGGTCCTCTTCTGGTAACATCGCCTAGGCCTCACTTCAGTAGTTACATGGATATTATGATACTATAATGCAAACATCATGGCATCGGCACACCCTTTGTGACCTCTGAGACTCAAGCAAAGGCCTCAGCGTTGACCCTTGGGCATGTGATATCCCAAGGAGGGTGTAAGGAAACACCGACCCAAGAGTATAATAGTTTCCCATCCAGATCACAGGTAATGAACCCCCCAAAGTTTCAAGTTTGGATCAAACTTTTTGAAAATTTGGGTGGAATTCAGTTTATTCCCAACCAATGTTCTCGTTTCTAGTCCCTACACAATGAGCGCTGATTATCCAAGCTCACATTGTGCACAACGAGCAAGACATCTGTGTACCATATCTTCATACGAGGAACGGAACAACGTAGAGGACTAAGAAGAGATGTTCCACAATCGTTATTTCAATGATTGACAAAAATAGACAATTTGGTAAGGCCAACAAGCTCTCCATAGAAGATGAAAGCCAAGTTGACCCACCTGATAGGAGAATGCACGACGGGACCTATAGTGTTTTCATCTCATGCCTTCGCAACAACAAAAACCTTCAATAGATGGCATGAAAAAGTGCTTCCCATTTACCAGCACAGGTAATAGAAGTGTATTTTGCCACATGAAAATAACATAAAGTGGCATTTTACGCCCCATCATCTCTTATGTGGAGGGGAACAAAAAAGATCTCGAAACACTCATCCCGCCTCGTACAATGGCTCTGTTATGCGTCCCTCTTTAAAGAGACATTGGAAACAGCTGTTAGAAAATCTTTTTGCTTATTCCATATATCGCTCTTAATGCGTGTGTCAGCATGTCGGAATCCGCCTCAATTAATAACACAATTTCCAGCAGGAAGAACGGCTTTGTTAAGCTCTTCTAGGTGGCGGCATTATTAACACGGTTTTTTTTCTAAAGAAGTTTTGTGTACTTTGCGAGAAAAGAAAACAGTAGGAGCAGAAAACAAAAAATATATAGAAAAAAATACCCAGACTATTGTAGAGGTATTGGGGACATCTCGAGGGGGCGTCATTATAAAACAAGATGAACTATGGGATAGATAAAACCAAAACATACAAAAATAAGCAAGATACCAGGGGAACTTTTATGCAAGAAAACAAAAAATACAACAACATAATATCCAGTTAGACAGTTTTTCTCTATTTTTTGCTCAAAACTAGAGATGAGCGAACACTAAAATGTTCGAGGTTCGAAATTCGATTCGAACAGCCGCTCAATGTTCGTGTGTTCGAATGGGTTTCGAACCCCATTATAGTCTATGGGGAACAGATACTCGTTAAGGGGGAAACCCAAATCCGTGTCTGGAGGGTCACCAAGTCCACTATGACACCCCAGGAAATGATGCCAACACCTCTGGAATGACACTGGGACAGCAGGGGAAGCATGTCTGGGGGCATCTAACACACCAAAGACCCTCTATTACCCCAACATCACAGCCTAACAACTACACACTTTACACACTCAATACCACATCTCTGACAGTAGGAAAACACCTTGAAACATGTGTATTTGGCACTTGAAGTGAGGAGAGCTTGTCACCAGCAGTGAATTTGGCCCTTGTAGTAAGTTGAGGTTGGCACCAACATTTGTTTTGAAAATCAGGGTGGATTGAGCCTCTAACCAGCAGAGTTTGGGCAAATTCATGGTGGAGGGAGCCTCTAAACACCCCAGTTTGGGCAAATTCATGGTGGAGGGAGCCTCTAAAAACCCCAGTTTGGACCAATTCATGGTGGAGGGAGCCTCTAAACAGCCAAGTTTGGACCAATTCATGGTGGAGGGAGCCTCTAAAAACCCCAGTTTGGACCAATTCATGGTGGAGGGAGCCTCTAACCAGCCCAGTTTGGGCAAATTCATGGTGGAGGGAGCCTCTAAACAGCCCAGTTTGGGCAAATTCATGGTGGAGGGAGCCTCTAACCAGCCCAGTTTGGACCAATTAATGGTGGAGGGAGCCGCTAAACAGGCCAGTTTGGACCAATTAATGGTGGAGGGAGCCTCTAAACAGCCAAGTTTGGACCAATTCATGGTGGAGGGAGCCTCTAAAAACCCCAGTTTGGACCAATTCATGGTGGAGGGAGCCTCTAACCAGCCCAGTTTGGGCAAATTCATGGTGGAGGGAGCCTCTAAACAGCCCAGTTTGGACCAATTCATGGTGGAGGGAGCCTCTAAAAAACCCAGTTTGGACCAATTCATGGTGGAGGGAGCCTCTAACCAGCCCAGTTTGGGCAAATTCATGGTGGAGGGAGCCTCTAAAAAACCCAGTTTGGACCAATTCATGGTGGAGGGAGCCTCTAACCAGCCCAGTTTGGGCAAATTCATGGTGGAGGGAGCCTCTAAACAGCCCAGTTTGGGCAAATTCATGGTGGAGGGAGCCTCTAACCAGCCCAGTTTGGACCAATTAATGGTGGAGGGAGCCTCTAACCAGCCCAGTTTGGGCAAATTCATGGTGGAGGGAGCCTCTAAACAGCCCAGTTTGGACCAATTCATGGTGGAGGGAGCCTCTAAAAAACCCAGTTTGGACCAATTCATGGTGGAGGGAGCCTCTAAACAGCCCAGTTTGGGCAAATTCATGGTGGAGGGAGCCTCTAACCAGCCCAGTTTGGACCAATTCATGGTGGAGGGAGCCTCTAACCAGCCCAGTTTGGACCAATTCATGGTGGAGGGAGCCTCTAAAAAACCCAGTTTGGACCAATTCATGGTGGAGGGAGCCTCTAAACAGCCCAGTTTGGGCAAATTCATGGTGGAGGGAGCCTCTAACCAGCCCAGTTTGGACCAATTAATGGTGGAGGGAGCCTCTAAACAGCCAAGTTTTGGGAAATTCATGGTGGAGGGAGCCTCTAACCAGCCCAGTTTGGACCAATTCATGGTGGAGGGAGCCTCTAAACAGCCCAGTTTGGGCAAATTCATGGTGGAGGGAGCCTCTAAAAAACCCAGTTTGGACCAATTCATGGTGGAGGGAGCCTCTAACCAGCCCAGTTTGGACCAATTAATGGTGGAGGGAGCCTCTAAACAGCCAAGTTTGGACCAATTCATGGTGGAGGGAGCCTCTAAAAACCCCAGTTTGGACCAATTCATGGTGGAGGGAGCCTCTAACCAGCCCAGTTTGGGCAAATTCATGGTGGAGGGAGCCTCTAACCAGCCCAGTTTGGACCAATTAATGGTGGAGGGAGCCTCTAAACAGCCAAGTTTTGGGAAATTCATGGTGGAGGGAGCCTCTAACCAGCCCAGTTTGGACCAATTCATGGTGGAGGGAGCCTCTAAACAGCCCAGTTTGGGCAAATTCATGGTGGAGGGAGCCTCTAAAAAACCCAGTTTGGACCAATTCATGGTGGAGGGAGCCTCTAACCAGCCCAGTTTGGACCAATTAATGGTGGAGGGAGCCTCTAAACAGCCAAGTTTGGACCAATTCATGGTGGAGGGAGCCTCTAAAAACCCCAGTTTGGACCAATTCATGGTGGAGGGAGCCTCTAACCAGCCCAGTTTGGGCAAATTCATGGTGGAGGGAGCCTCTAAACAGCCCAGTTTGGGCAAATTCATGGTGGAGGGAGCCTCTAACCAGCCCAGTTTGGACCAATTAATGGTGGAGGGAGCCGCTAAACAGCCCAGTTTGGACCAATTCATGGTGGAGGGAGCCTCTAAAAACCCCAGTTTGGACCAATTCATGGTGGAGGGAGCCTCTAAAAAACCCAGTTTGGACCAATTCATGGTGGAGGGAGCCTCTAACCAGCCCAGTTTGGACCAATTAATGGTGGAGGGAGCCTCTAAACAGCCAAGTTTGGACCAATTCATGGTGGAGGGAGCCTCTAAAAACCCCAGTTTGGACCAATTCATGGTGGAGGGAGCCTCTAACCAGCCCAGTTTGGGCAAATTCATGGTGGAGGGAGCCTCTAAACAGCCCAGTTTGGGCAAATTCATGGTGGAGGGAGCCTCTAAACAGCCCAGTTTGGGCAAATTCATGGTGGAGGGAGCCTCTAAAAACCCCAGTTTGGACCAATTCATGGTGGAGGGAGCCTCTAAAAACCCCAGTTTGGACCAATTCATGGTGGAGGGAGCCTCTAAAAACCCCAGTTTGGACCAATTCATGGTGGAGGGAGCCTCTAAAAAACCCAGTTTGGACCAATTCATGGTGGAGGGAGCCTCTAACCAGCCCAGTTTGGACCAATTCATGGTGGAGGGAGCCTCTAAAAACCCCAGTTTGGACCAATTCATGGTGGAGGGAGCCTCTAAACAGCCCAGTTTGGACCAATTCATGGTGGAGGGAGCCTCTAAAAACCCCAATTTGGACCAATTCATGGTGGAGGGAGCCTCTAACCAGCCCAGTTTGGACCAATTCATGGTGGAGGGAGCCTCTAACCAGCCCAGTTTGGGCAAATTCATGGTGGAGGGAGCCTCTAAAAACCCCAATTTGGACCAATTCATGGTGGAGGGAGCCTCTAAACAGCCCAGTTTTGGCAAATTCATGGTGAAGGGAGCCTCTAAAAACCCCAGTTTGGACCAATTCATGGTGGAGGGAGCCTCTAACCAGCCCAGTTTGGGCAAATTCATGGTGGAGGGAGCCTCTAACCAGCAGAGTTGTGGGAAAGCAGGGTGGAGGGAGCCTCTAACCAGCAGAGTTGGTGGAAATCAGGGTGGAGGGAGCCTCTAACCAGCAGAGTTGGGGGAAATCATGTTGGAGGGAGCCTAGTATTAGCAGAATTGTGCAACGCTTATGGTGGATGAGTATGAGGATGCGGAGGAATTGGAGAGGTTGAGTACAGACATGGAGTTTCATGTTGGGGTGCTTTACACAGGTGGGCACAAAAATGAAGGCTCTATCCAGTGGTGGTTCATTTTTATCAAAGTGAGCCGGTCGGCACTCTCAGCTGACAGACGGGTGCGCTTGTCAGTGATGATGCCACCGGCTGCACTGAACACCCTCTCAGATAGGACGCTGGCGGCAGGACAGGACAGCACCTCCAAGGCATATAGGGCAAGTTCAAGCCACAGGTCCAACTTCGACACCCAATACGTGTAGGGCGCAGAGGGGTCGGAGAGGACAGGGCTGTGGTCGGAAAGGTATTCCCGCAACATGCGCCTATACTTCTCACGCCTGGTGACACTAGGACCCTCGGTGGCGGCACTTTGGCGAGGGGGTGCCATCAAGGTGTCCCAGACCTTAGACAGTGTGCCCCTCGTTTGTGTGGACCGGTGAGAACTTGGTTGCCTACTGGAGGAACTGCCCTCCCTGCCGCCAACGTCACATGCTGGAAACATCTCCATCATATTCTGCACCAATTGCCTGTGGCAAGCATTGATGCGATTGGCCCTCCCCTCTACCGGAATAAAAGACGAGATGTTGTTTTTATACCGGGGGTCAAGGATAGCAAAGATCCAGTACTGGTTGTCCTCCATGATTTTGACAATACGCTTGTCGGTTGTAAAGCACCCCAACATGAACTCAGCCATGTCTGCCACAGTGTTAGTTGGCATGACTCCTCTGGCCCCACCGGAAAGTTCAATCTCCATTTCCTCCTCATCCTCCATGTCTACCCATCCGCGCTGCAACAATGGGACGATTCGAAGTTGCCCGGAAGCCTCCTGTATCACCATCACATCATCGGACAACTCTTCTTCCTCCTCCTCCTCCTCCTCCTCCATTAAACGCAGTGAAGCGGACAGATGTGTGGACCTACTCTCCAGCTGTGACGGATCGGATGCTATCCCTAACTCCTCTGTGTGATCTGAGTTATCCCTGATGTCAATCAGGGATTCTCTCAGAACACACAAGAGCGGGATTGTAAGGCTCACCATCGCATCCTCAGAGCTCACCCTCCTTGTGGACTCCTCAAAGACCCGTAGGATGTCACAAAGGTCTCTCATCCATGGCCACTCATGGATGTGAAACTGAGGCAGCTGACTTTGTGGCACCCTAGGGTTTTGTAGCTGGTATTCCATCAAAGGTCTCTGCTGCTCAACCACTCTATTCAACATCGGAAACGTTGAGTTCCAGCGTGTGGGGACGTCGCACAAAAGCCGGTGTTGTGGCACATGCAGGCGTTGCTGGAGAGATTTTAAGCTAGCAGCGGCTACTGTCGACTTGCGAAAGTGGGCGCACATGCGCCGCACTTTCACCAGTAGCTCTGGAACATTGGGGTAGCTCTTTAGGAAACGTTGCACCACTAGGTTGAAGACGTGGGCCAGGCATGGAACATGTTGGAGTCCGGCAAGCTCCAGAGCTGCTACCAGGTTCCGGCCGTTATCACAAACGACCATGCCTGGGCCCAGGTGCAGCGGCTCAAACCATATTGCCGTCTCATCGAGGAGGGCATCCCTCACCTCGGAGGCAGTGTGCTGTCTGTCCCCCAAGCTGATCAGCTTCAGCACAGCCTGCTGACGTCTACCAACGCCAGTGCTGCAACGTTTCCAACTCGTAGCTGGGGTCAATCTAACAGCGGAGGAGGAGGCGGTGGCGGAGGAGGAGGCGGTGGCGGAGGAGGAGGCGGTAGAGGAGGAGGAGGGGGGTGTTCTTCTCGTGTCCCTGCCAGGAATGTTAGGCGGGGAGACGAGGTACACCGGGCCAGTTTGGGAAGCAGTCCCAGCCTCAACTACATTCACCCAGTGTGCCGTCAGTGAAATGTAGCGTCCCTGTCCGCATGCACTTGTCCACGCGTCGGTGGTCAAGTGGACCTTTGTGCAAAGCGCGGAACTAAGGGCCCGCCTGATGTTGAGTGACACGTGCTGGTGCAAGGCGGGGACGGCACACCGGGAGAAGTAGTGACGGCTAGGGACGGCATAGCGAGGTGCCGCAGTTGTCATCAGGTCCAGGAAGGCGGGAGTTTCAACAAGCCGGAACGCCAACATCTCCTGGGCCAGCAGTTTAGCGATGTTGGCGTTCAAGGCTTGCGCGTGTGGGTGGTTAGCAGTGTATTTCTGCCGCCGCTCCAATGTCTGAGAGATGGTGGGTTGTTGTAAAGAAACGCCTGATGGTGCCTTTGATGGTGCAGGAGAAGGAGATAAGACAGGACCAGGGGAGGATGAGGTAGAAGTCAACAAAGTGGCGGAGGCAGATGAAGTGGTGTCCTGGCTCGTCCTCTGGAGTGCATCGCCAGCACAGTCAGCAGTGGCAGAGGCAGAGGCAGTGGCAGAGGCAGTGGCAGTGGCAGTGGCGTGAACGGCAGGCGGCCTTTGTCCTGCCGTTGCTGCCTGCCACTGATTCCAGTGCTTGGATTCCAAATGACGGCGCATTGAAGTGGTGGACAGGTTGCTCTTCTCAGAGCCCCTAATCAATTTCGAGAGGCAAATTGTGCAGACAACACTATATCTGTCCTCGGCGCATTCCTTGAAAAAACTCCACACCTTCGAGAAACGTGCCCTCGAGGTGGGAGTTTTTCGGGGCTGGGTACGAACTGGAACATCTTGGGAGATTCCGGGTGTGGCCTGGCTTCGCCTAAGCTGCTGACCTCTGCCTCTAGCTACCCTTTTTGGTGCTGCACCTGCCTCAACATCCACACTACTTTCCCCGCTTGACATCCCCCCTGTCCAGGTCGGGTCAGTGTCCTCATCATCCACCACTTCCTCTTCCAACTCCTGTCTCATCTCCTCCTCCCGCACAATGCGCCGGTCAACTGGATGCCCTGACGGCAACTGCGTCACATCATCGTCGATGAGGGTGGGTTGCTGGTCATCCACCACCAAATCGAACGGAGATGGAGGAGACTCTAGTGTTTGAGCATCTGGACACAGATGCTCCTCTGTTAGGTTCGTGGAATCGTGACATGGAGAGGCAGGTTGAGGGACAATGAAAGGAGCGGAGAACAGCTCTGGGGAGCAGGGACAGTTTGGGTTATTGTTCTGTAAAGCTTCGGAATTTTGGGAGGAAGGAAGACAAGACTGTTGGGTAATAGGAGGAGAGGAGGCAGAGTCTGACTGGCTGCTGGACAATGTGCTGTAAGCGTTCTCTGACAGCCATTGCAAGACCTGTTCCTGGTTCTCGGGCCTACTAAGGTTTGTACCCTGCAGTTTAGTTAATGTGGCAAGCAACCCTGGCACTGTGGAGTGGCGCAATGCTTGCTGCCCCACAGGAGTAGGCACGGGACGCCCTGTGGCTTCACTGCTACCTTGCTCCCCAGAACCATTCCCCCGACCTCGCTCACGGCCTCGTCCACGTCCCTTTCCGGGAGCCTTGCGCATTTTGAATTCCTAGTTAGAAATTGGCACTGTATACCAGTAGTAAAAATTGTGGGTGCACGTAACCCCAATATATTCTTTGAATTACCAGTCAGAAACTGGCACTATATGGCAGTAGCAAGAAATGAGGGTATTTATAACCCCAATATATTCTTTGAATTCCCAGTCAGACAATGGCACTGTATACCAGTAGTAAAAATTGTGGGTGTATATAGCCCCAATTCTATTGCTAGGGGACTTGCAGGGTATTTCTGGGGTGAAGGTGGGGGGGCACACCGTTGGAACGGGTATTGGGGTATATATCGGGTATACGGGAATACACTGACAGTGTATTCCATTGAGGATCCTGGGAAAGCTGGGTTGCGGCGATTGAGCCTGTCAGTGCCACGTTACACTGACAAGCTTCTCCCTGGAATTTAGCTCTTACAAGAGCTGTTGTGGTTGTCTTCTCCTTCCTATCCTAGCCTGTCCCTGCCTACCCAGAATCTAAGCCCTAGCTAGCTGGACGGAAACCTCCGTCCTCGGTGAATTGCAAGCTCAGAATGACGCGAACCTGGGCGTCGCTGTTCTTTTAAATTAGAGGTCACATGTTTTCGGCAGCCAATGGGTTTTGCCTACTTTTCTCAACGTCACCGGTGTCGTAGTTCCTGTCCCACCTACCCTGCGCTGTTATTGGAGCAAAAAAGGCGCCAGGGAAGGTGGGAGGGGAATCGAGTAATGGCGCACTTTACCACGCGGTGTTCGATTCGATTCGAACATGCCGAACAGCCTAATATCCGATCGAACATGAGTTCGATAGAACACTGTTCGCTCATCTCTACTCAAAACACGTCTATATTGCCATATAGTTTTAGAATATTGCCTTATATAATATACATATTACCATCATATAGTGCTCAAATAACATACAGCATCCAAATACCCCTTACTATAACAACTCACATAATACTACCATTTAGTTATCATACCATAGTTCAATCCCCAAAATAATACCACCATACACTACAAAATTATACTTTTGTCATCTTGTACATTGAGATCCCGAGCAATGGCTGGTCTTTCATACTGCACAAATGCACAATACCAAAATAATACTACCGTAGGAGCCCACAGAATACTGTCATATACACTATGTGATCAAAAGTATCTAGGGACCCCCCAAAAAACATACGTTTTTCATATTAGGTGCATTGTGCTGCCACCTACTGCCAGGTACTCCATATTAGCGACCTCAGTAGACATTAGACATTGTGAGAGAGCAGAATGGGGCACTCCGCCGAACTCACGGACTTCAAACATGGTCAGGTGATTGGGTGCCACACATCACACAGGTCAATGCCAAACGACGCCTTGCTTGGTGTAAGGAGCATAAACATTGGACGATTGAACAGTGGAAAAACGTTGTGTGGAGTGACGAATCACGGTACACAATGTGGCGATCCGATGGCAGGGTGTGGGTATAGCGAATACCCGGTGAACATCATCTGCCAGCGTGTGTAGTGCCAACAGTAAAATTCGGAGGCGGTGGTGTTATGTTGTGGTCGTGTTTTTCATGGAGGGGGCTTGCACCCCTTGTTGTTTTGTGTGGCACTATCACAGCACAGGCCTACATTGATGTATTAAACACCTTCTTGCTTCCCAGTGTTGAAGAGCAATTCGGGATGGCGATTGCATCTTACAACACGATGGAGCACCTGTTCATACTGCACGGCCTGTGGCGGAGTGGTTACACCACAATAACATCTCTGTAATGGACTGGCCTGCACACAGTCCTGACTTGAATCCTGTAGAACACCTTTGGGATGTTTTGGAACGCCGACTTCATGCCAGGCCTCACCCACCTACATCGATACCTCTCCTCAGTGCAGCACTCCGTGAAGAATGGGCCGCCATTCCCCAAGAAAGCTTCCAGCACCTGTCTGCCTGCGAGAGTGGAAGCCGTCATCAAGGCTAAGGGTGGGCCAACACCATATTGTATCCAGCATTACCGATGGAGGGCGCCACCAACTTGTAAGTCCTGATACCGAACCACTACATTTGGCCAAATAATACCGCATGATTTTGGTTTGGTTCTTGTCTCCTATCACACGAGGAGACTGGACAATTCTATCTCTATAATAATATATCATGCCTATATATAACACTACTGATCAGTACTTTCAGAATAGTGGGAGGGGCTGTGACAACCTTTCCCATTAATGAAAAAAGTAAAAGTGTTGTAAAAGTCTGATCGGGCGCTGCATTGACTCATCAGCGTCCTCCTCGAAACATCCTCCAAATGATAGAGGGAAATAAATATGGATGAGGGCACAGTGTTTAAAAAATCCTTGAAATTTCGGGAGTTGAAGGAAGGCTGGTTTATAATCCACAGTGCTAACGTAATTCCTATTATTATGCAAATAACAGCAGGACAGAGGACACGATGCAACTTGGGCAGATGTTCTATAATTATCCCAACCTAAATTTACTGGCATTATTAAAAACAACATAAACAGCCCAAGCACCGAAAAACACATCTATCAGGGGAGCAGCAGACATCACTGTCACAAGATCAAAAGTCCACACTTGACAAGCCGAGACCCCCCCCCAGTACTCCTCCATCCCAATGCACAGGTGCGTACAGGCTACAGGAGTCTGCTGCTTCCCCGTCCAAATCACTAAAGGGAAAAAATTGGAAATTCTCTGATTTTTTGATTGACAAGAAAACAGAATTTCTAGAAGATCAGGCAGATGAATGCAGATAAAATACAATACAGATCATTGGCATTCACGGCATTAGGAGATACTTTATCAAACATTTTTTGACAAGGCTAACATTGGCAGGAGCCTAGGGCAAGATGTTATTTGGGGGAATGGGTATTGGGAAATCATAAATGTGAAGATCTCTTTATACCCAGCTCTAACAAGGAGGCATCTTCTACATCTATAGGAAGATTTCCACTACAGGTTCGAGAACCTCACAAGATTTTGGAGACTTTTTTGGGGGGTGGGGGACAAACTTGTTTGGATAGAAACAGAAGTGCTATTGTTATACTCTGGGGCCCAGGGGAGATGAGTATAAATAAACAGTTAATGTCACATAGACTCACCTCTCCTGGTCATCCAAAAGCCCCCTGGAATCCCCAGGACTCTTGCAGCCTCTGGCTGACATAAAGTGTCAAAGTATCATGGCGTTGGTGCACCCCAAGTGACCTTGGAATGCGTGACCCCTGGAGCGTGTGACATCAGCCAGAGATCAGAAGAGGCTTGAAGAGGATGCTGGGGGACCACCGGATGCCTAGGAGAGGTGAGGCAAGGTGAGTATACCGTTTGTTATTTTTGCTCACCTCCCTGGGGTCTAACAAGACCCCCAAAAAATCTAATATATTTTGTGGGTGATGAACTCCAAAGGTTTTGGGTCAAGCCAGAAAGTTTTGGAAAATTAAGGATGAATCAGAATGGGTTTGCTGATCCCTAGTTTTTACGCCAACTTAGGAGGGGGTTCTTTACCGTAAAGAGAGCAGTGAGATTATTGAACTCTCTACAAGGGAAGCTGTGACTGATGCTAAATTCACACTAGTGTTCAGGTCTCCATCGTTCGGGTCTGCATGAGGACCCGAAAGATGGAGAGCCTATTCCATTAAAAACGGGTTACTCGTAGACACCCGCAGACCCTATAGACTATAATGGGGTCCTCTGGGTTTCCGCCAGTTTTATACTGAAACTGGTAGAGAGAAAAGTTGTTCTTGCAGGACCTCTCTCTCTGTTGGTTTTAGGCAAAGTCTGCAGTGGACTCTCCTGCGAAGACTGTAACGTAGTTGTGAACCTAGCCTGAATCAGTTCAAGAAAGATCTGGATGCCTTCATTGAGAGCAGCAATATTACAGGTTATGTTTTTTAGTAGATGTTTGGTGTCAGCACTTGGATTTATTCTGGTTGCAGGAATGAAGGAATTTTTCCCATAAAATGATGAAAATTAATTTGTACCTCACGGTGCTCAGTGTTACTCTCCCACCATGGATATCAGTTGTGTAGAGATCCAGCTGTATAGTAGGTGATACAGTTTTTAAGGCAACTCTGCAAAGCCCAGGCAGTATATAGCATGAGTTCTATTCTACTTAATAGGACTCAAGATAAAGATCGGTGGTAGGGTAACATAGTAACACCTTAAAGGGATTCTACCATTAAAAATCTTTTTTCTATGGCTAACACGTCGGAATAGCATTTAGAAAGGCTATTTGATTCTTACCTTTAGATGGGATCTCTGCCGCGCCATTCCTTAGTAATACCGTTTTTTATCGGTATGTAAATTAGTTCTCTGGCAGCAATGGGGGCAGGCCCCAGTGCAGAAGATGCGATGAGGGCGTCCCCACCGCTGCCCGAGAACAGGATCCTGTGCAGCCTCTATC
Organism: Leptodactylus fuscus; assembly: GCF_031893055.1. Classification (NCBI taxonomy): domain Eukaryota; kingdom Metazoa; phylum Chordata; class Amphibia; order Anura; family Leptodactylidae; genus Leptodactylus; species Leptodactylus fuscus. Next base: position 347,860,033 of record NC_134265.1, read on the forward strand.
TTCTGCTGGATCCTCCCCTTCTTTCTTCGTCTTTCTTCAGCGGCTTCACCTCTGTCGGCTCTGACACTAGTAGAGCCGAATGCGCATGCGCGGCCATAGTTCCTAGGCTGCAATTGCGCGCATGCGCATTCGGCTCTACTAGTGTCAGAGCTGACAGAGGTGAAGCTGCCGAAGAAAGAAGATAGAGGCGGCGCAGGATACTATTCTCGGGCAGCGGTGGGGACGCCCTCATCGCATCTTCAGCGCTGGGGCCCGCCCCCATCGCTGTCAGAGAACTAATTTACATACCGGTAAAAAACGGTATTACTAAGGAACGGCGCGGCGGAGATCCCATCTAACAGTAGGAGACGAATAGCCTTTCTAAAGGCTATTCCGACGTGTTAGCCACAGAAAAAAGATTTTTAATGATAGAATCCCTTTAAGGCTGAGGCCCCACGTTGCGGAAACGCAGCTTGTTTTTTTTTTCAGATTTTGCTGTGGTTTTTTGAGTGGTCACAAAACTAATTGGAAACATATAGGACGTTCTTATAATTCTACCTTCTGCTCAATCCAATTCTGGCTTTGGCTCAAAAAAAGCAAAAATAAAAATCTGCGTTTATGCAACGTGGGGCCTCAGCCTAAACCCCTTTGCAGATGACTGTTTTGTTGGTCGGTGTGCTAGCCGTGTATTTCACAGCCATTCTTTTCTATGGGCCCATACACACGACCGTGATTTTTACGGTCCCATGTGCGGGCCGACAGTTCGGGCCTCATCAGATAGGACTTGTCCGTAATTCTGTGGCTCCAATTCATTTAATGGAAGTTCACAGGAGGTTGGTTGCAGCACCGCGATCTGCCACGAACCTAAAAACCACCCAAAATACTGACATATACAATTGTTCCCAGATTATATACTGCAATAACTTTATATACAACCACTGAGTGATTTTGGCTTCCTCCTGAGAGCCCAGTCCTTTGTGATCCCATTAAAAAACCAAAGACCGGTAAAATTGCCCAGTTTTCCATGTCACCTATTGAAGCTATTGTAAGTTTTTACAGTATTTCAGGTATTATGAGTATTATTCTATTCCAGTATATTCTGAATTTTTTCAATTTTTTTTTCATTCCATACCAATCTTTTGTCCAAGGGTTTTGACATGGGAGTTAGACGAGGAATTAATCCTCCAGAATGTTACTTAGAGAAGGTGGCGTACAGCGCTGGTGACTCATTTAACATTACAGGTAATTGGAACGTAACCTTAGTTGGCTTCTCCGTGCTAGAGGTTACGAGTTTCCGAGCACAGGCTTAAAAGACCACAAAGTGGAAGGTGAAATTTAATGCGGACTGAAAAGCAATTTTTGACATTCATTAAGATACTGTATTTGTTAAAAGCTTTGTCAGAACTCGGAGACAAATTTACCATCTAGATAAAATTGGCATGTACCGTACCTGGGTCAACAGAGACACATCACATCCGCTATCATCTTGTTAATCTCATGAGCTGGTTAACCTATTCAATGTACTGTTATTTTCTCGCCACTATAACACTTCTTAAAGGGGTTGTTCAAATTTATGTAACCCATCATAAAATCTTTGGCCGTGTAATGGACACATCCCATTGAAAACGTTCGCCAAAATGAATGTGTTTTCATATCACATCCCCAAAGGGCAAGGGTACAAGAATATGTGGGCGGTGGGAGATGGTCAGAGGACACAAGCCATGACCAAGAAGATTCTGCCATTTTCATGGTCATTTAACCACTTCATGGCTGGACTAGCCTTCCTCATTCGTGGCAGGATCATGGTGGTTTCCATAGCTGTATACACAGTGCTCATTGAGAGGTACAGTCCTATGAAAAAGTTTGGGCACCCCTATTAATCTTAATCATTTTTAGTTCTAAATATTTTGGTGTTTGCAGCAGCCATTTCAGTTTGATATATCTAATAACTGATGGACACAGTAATATTTCAGGATTGAAATGAGGTTTATTGTACTAACAGAAAATGCGCAATATGCATTAAACCAAAATTTGACCGGTGCAAAAATATGGGCACCTCAACAGAAAAGTGACATTAATATTTAGTACATCCTCCTTTTGCAGAGATAACAGCCTCTAGTCGCTTCCTGTAGCTTTTAATCAGTTCCTGGATCCTGGATGAAGGTATTTTGGACCATTTCTTTCTACAAAACAATTCAAGTTCAGTTAAGTTTGATGGTCGCCGAACATGGACAGCCCGCTCTCAAATGATCTGAAAACAAAGATTGTTCAACATAGTTGTTCAGGGGAAGGATACAAAACGTTGTCTCAGAGATTTAACCTGTCAGTTTCCACTGTGAGGAACATAGTAAGGAAATGGAAGACCACAGGGACAGTTCTTGTTAAGCCCAGAAGTGGCAGGCCAAGAAAAATATCAGAAAGGCAGAGAAGAAGAATGGTGAGAAGAGTCAAGGACAATCCACAGACCACCTCCAAAGAGCTGCAGCATCATCTTGCTGCAGATGGTGTCACTGTGCATCGGTCAACTATACAGCGCACTTTGCACAAATAGAAGCTGTATGGGAGAGTGATGAGAAAGAAGCCGTTTCTGCACGTACGCCACAAATAGAGTTGCCTGAGGTATGAAAAAGCACATTTGGAGAAGCCAACTTCATTTTGGAAACAAAGATTGAGTTGTTTGGTTATAAAAAAAAGGCGTTATGCATGGCGTCCAAAAAGAAACAGCATTCCAAGAAAAACACATGCTACCCACTGTAAAATTTGGTGGAGGTTCCATCATGCTTTGGGGCTGTGTGGCCAATGCCGGCATCGGGAATCTTGTTAAAGTTGAGAGTCGCATGGATTCCACTCAGTATCAGCAGATTCTTGAGAATAATGTTCAAGAATCAGTGACGAAGTTGAAGTTACGCCGGGGATGGATATTTCAGCAAGACAATGATCCAAAACACCGCTCCAAATCCTCAGGCATTCATGCAGAGGAACAATTACAATGTTCTGGAATGGCCATCCCAGTCCCCAGACCTGAATATCATTGAACATCTGTGGGATGATTGGAAGCGGGCTGTCCATGCTCGGCGACCATCTAACTTAACTGAACTTGAATTGTTTGTCCAAAATACCTTTATCCAGGATCCAGGAACTGATTAAAATCTACAGGAAGCGACTAGAGGCTGTTATCTTTGCAAAAGGAGGATCTACTAAATATTAATGTCACTTTTCTGTTGAGGTGCCCATACTTTTGCACCGGTCAAATTTTGGTTTAATGCATATTGCGCATTTTCTGTTAGTACAATAAACCTCATTTCAATCCTGAAATATTACTGTGTTTATCAGTTATTAGATATATCAAACTGAAATGGCTGTTGCAAACACCAAAATATTTAGAACTAAAAATGATTAAGATTAATAGGGGTGCACAAACTTTTTCATAGGACTGTATATATGCATTGATTGTAAAGGCAAGGACAGGACCATCCCTGCCTTCTCTTTGGGGAGCCTGAATATCACTGATAGCTGGCTCCCCGCTCTAGTAGCTGCGTGATACCTTGTAGCTAGAGATGAGCGAACAGTAAAATGTCCGAGGTTCGATATTCGTTTCGAGTAGCCCCTCAATATTCGACTACTCTAATCGAATATCGAACCCTATTATAGTCTATGGGGGGAAAATGCTCGTTTTAGGGGTAGGCAACGTTCGATCAAATTATACTTACCAAGTCCACGAGTGAGGGTCGGGCTGGATCCTCCGAGAAGTCTTCTCCTTGCAGCGTCCCCGCGGCGTATTCCGGCTCTTCATTCACTCTTCCAGGCATCGGGCCTGGGCAGAGTCGACTGCGCATGCCCGCACTGCAAGCGGATATGCGCAGTCGGCTCTGCCCAGGCCAGATGCCTGGCAGAATGAATGAAGAGCCGGAAGACGCCGCGGGGAAGCTGCACGGAGAAGACTTCTAAAGGTAGGAGAAGAACCAGCGTTGATTGGCTGACTGTATAGCATTCAGCCAATCAATGCTGGTTCTGCATCAAACTTTTACATTCGAATAGCGAGTGGTACTCGATCGAGTACGAGTATTTTGAATACCGTAGTAGTCGATCGAATACCTACTCAATCGAGTACTACTCGCTCATCTCTACTTGTAGCTGCTCACTCTACAAGGGCGTAGAGATACATCCTTGCAGAGTCATACCTTTACATCCTTGAAGCCGCCGTGGACGTATATAGTCAATAAGGCCCTATTACATGGCCTGATGATTGGGCCACTTATTGCAACCAAAAATTTGTAGGATTGCCTGTTCCTGATAATTGGCCTGTGCAAACATGGGGTCATGGAACAAAAATTAGTGCTTGTTGGGTTGTTATATCTTTTATGCAGGACATTTTTTTTTTTTTTTTGGAAGGGTATCCCCATTTTAGCAGGGATGTGCTACCGACAAACAATGACCCTGTATGGAGACCAACACTAGTACACTAGTAGGCTTGTATAAAAGGTCCATACAAACAGTGATCGGTTTCGGTGCACGTCTTCGCCCACATTGGCCAGTGTAATAGGGCATTAGTCTTGGGAGCCTCATTATTCAGCAGCCTGATCCAATGACGATGTAGGGCAGGGCAGGGGGTGTGGCTCAGACTACTTGAGACTACTTGAGACTCTCTGCAGGCACTGTGGCTGAGTTGTAGCCATAAAAGTAACCGAGTCACAAGTATAAGGAAAGTAAATAGCAGGTAAATATCCCCTGCAGGTACTGACTTACATATCAAGTTTAGGCTCTACTACATGATGTATATAAATGGAGGTATATCTCACTGATCTCTCAGTAAAACAACGCTACAAACTTGTGTTTTGATTCCTAATTATTTCCCCGTCTTAGACGTGCTACAAAGTCATCTTGTAAGCCCCCTTGCAGGGAAGGAATTACATCTGACAAGAAAACAATGCAGCCTTAAATCCATTGTACTTCTCAAGTGTAAGTATGTTCTTCCCAGGGGATTGCATTCTGTGTGATAGCAGACAGTAGGGGGGAGGCAGGCGTAGGACTTCGAGAAGCTGGTGTAGACTCTCAAGGTAAAGGCAAAGAACACAAGACGCAATTCATCCTAATAACCCTTTCTGTACAAAGGGTTATGTACCAGGAAGAATGACCCCAGGGAGAGGTAACATTTAGGAACTAATCCTCCTCCAAATAGGAACCCATATTTCAAAGATGCTTTAGAACCAGTGGGTAAATATGAGAGTAGAAAACGCCAAATCTGGTATGTTGCCCTGTAGTTACTATAAGTGGACCATATCCACTCAGAGTTGAGGAGAACATACCTGTGCACTTCACCAGTTCCACCCCATCACTTACAGTGACTACAGCACCATTTAGGACAGGGGACATCTATTAGACATTTATGGCATATCCTGTAGACAATAGTGTGATATTCCCTTTGCCACCCATCTGCCATTTTGGAGGAGGGATCACAGAAACTCATAGGTTTCATAATAAAGATTCTTAGTGTTTCCCGTCTCCCCTTCCTCAATTTCAGGACATTCCCACTCCTCAACAATGTGAGAAACAAAATGTACGATGAAACCACTACAAAATGCAACTCATCCTGGTAAAAACAAGCCCTCACACAGATACATCAATGGAAAATAAATGTTGCAACATTCTGTCAATATTATGATCAAAACGTTACATTATTTAGGTGTTAATATAGGACAAAGCAGAGATCGATATAGCTCTTTATTCCTGACGGTGGTCGTGGTGGAACCTGGGACAATTTCAGATTTAGCTTTAGCGCTGTCCATGTTGGCATCCAGTTGAGCCAAGCTCCTGTATTTTCATGTTCATTTCCTGGGAATATTATGCCCATCTGATAAAACCTTTGCCAATTCAGAAGACAAAAAGAAAAATAAAAAGACTGAATCCTAAAGTAAAACGTGCGCTTCAGTGTCTCGGAAATAAAACTGTAATATCAGAAATTTAGAAGAAAGTGTTGTTATGGAGACTGTAAAGCAACTATTTGCTGTAAAATTAACTACTGATTTAGGAGCGCTGACAAGGGGTTATTTGGGAAATGAAGTGCAATAATGGCCCATATACAGAGGTGTCCTTCTATATCTTTCTTCTGGACTCAGCATATCCCAAGATGTAGGATGTCAGATGAGCAGCTTTTCCAAAAAACAGGATTTTGTGATACTGACATCAAATTTCTGCCTTAGGTGTGTCTATATGGGGCCAACTATTGGCTATATTGTGTGGGGTTTTGCTAGTATGTCATAATATTCTTTTAAGGCCGGGGCCCCACGGGTTGGATCTGCCCTGAAAAATCGCGGTGTTTTACAGTAAGCGCTAAATAGATGAGATTCTAGTGAATCCCATGCCTACTTTGCAGTAAAAACCGCCGTGAGGACATGCCCTGGTTTCCAAAACCAGTGCGGTTTCCCCATAGATATAATTGTAGCAAAGAGTCCTTGTAGGAAAACTCCGCAAAATTTTATCGAATGTTGCCTACCCCTGAAACGAGCATTTCCCCCCCATAGACTATAATGGGGTTCGAAATCCGTTTGAACAGTTGAACAGTGTGTCGGATTTCGAACCTCGGACATTTTAGTGTTCGCTCATCTCTAGTCGTTTTCCTTTAAGAATAATAGCATTAGATAACTGTTGTTAGGAATATCATCCAGAACAGGTTGTATCCATATCAGGTAACAATATCGGACACTGCCAACTCTCCTGGGTTTTTCAGTTTTCCTGTAAAACCCATTTAATGAAGGTACGCCTAGGTAAATAAGATAAGATAAGATAATCCTTTAATAGTCCCACAGTGGGGACATTTCAGAGGGGGCGCATCTGTGCCAATGTTGTTGGATTCTCGAACATTATAATTTTTGTAACTCTTGGCTATCTTATTCATCAAAATACTAGTAACCAGTTGGTTGTTCCCCTTTAAGAATAATAACATTGGATCAATGATATTAGGAATATCATCCGGAACAGGTTGTATCCATATCACGGAACAATATCAGACACAAGACTGAAAGCCGTTATGCCAGTGACTGTCACTTACCGCCTTATCATATCAATTGTTGAGAGCTGACACTGAATTACCAAAATCATCTTTAATTATAGACCTGCCTGTCCAAAATGGAAATTGTGTCAAAGCGAATGTCACAAAATCTCTGCATCTCCGACAGTAAATGTGTTACATTCATTATCTCGAGTCAGTGTGTAAGCCATTCCCAGCCCAAGAAAGACTTGTAGTATATGCTGTCACACCGGGGTACAAATCTTCTGTAAACCACACTGGGGGCGATTTACTAACACAAACAATCATAGACGTGAGGTTTTGTCTTCTTTTCTTGGACTGTCTTGGAATGAGTCCAATTTTAAGATAATTGTGCATGGGTTGATATGGACTGAAGCCAATATGTCTATCAAGCTGTCACAAACGATCATGTCATATAAAAAAAAGATAGCACATTTTATTTTTTTTATGCAAAAAATATCACATTCTCTATCACAAATACACTGAAAATTCTTACTATACAGATGTGTCTACAGGGGTTGTCCAGGGATTATATATCTGATCCGATGGGCAGACCCTGGACTGATCAGTTGTTTGGGGCTACTTCCAGTGGCCATACCTTACATATGGCGTAATTGACTCCTTACCCTGGGCTCTGGCTGGTTGCCAGTTCTACAACTCATTGAGAGCAGAGCTGTAGTACTAATATCAGGGTCAACTGTTTCCGGCTCCACACTGGGTATAGTATGGGCAGCCCCATATAACTGATAACTGTAGGTACCCCTATATATCAGATATTTATGGCCTATCCAAATTCCTCGAAAGTATCTTTAATGCCTTCCATTTTTTTTTTAACAGGCTACCCAGTTTCTGGCAAAAATGTTTATGAGTAGGGTTGAGCCGATCTTGAGATTTCAGGATCGATTTTAAAATCCGATTTCTGATCATTTTCCAGCTGATCCCGATCGTGAAATTTGCTCGATCGCCGACCGGGATCTGATCCAACTCTAGTCAATGCTTCTCTATGGGAAAAGTCACTTTTAGGGTTGAGCTTTCAAAATCCGATTTCCGATCATTTTCTAGCCGATCCCGATCGTAATCGTGAAATTTGCTCGATCGCCGATCGGGATCTGGTCTTTTCCGAACCGAAACGCTCAACCCTATATATGAATTTGTTGGCCTGCAGGAGGCCATGCCTTCTCCTGCTAAGCCCCACCCAGTCTTTGAAAAAATAGCAAGAATTGTGTAAAAAAAACCACGGGGCTCATCGAAATGCTGCAGCATCTTCAACCAACTGATCTATAGGGGTCCCTGGTGTTGGACCCAACCCATCACATTTTCATGACCTACCTATGTCCTTAAGATAGGACATCAATACAAAATCCCAGAAAACCCATTTACGCTAAGTCCCCACGTTGCAGATTTTGTTGCGTCTTTTTGAGCCAAAGCCAAGAATGGCTACAAAAGGAATGGGAAATATATAGGAAGCTGCTTATACTTCTGTCTTCTGCTCAATCCACTCCTGGCTTTGGCTCAAAAAAATCACACCAAAATCTGCAACAAAAAAAAAGCTGGGCTTCCGTATTGTGGGGATCCAGTCTTATGACCAGAGATTAGGGTTGAGCCGATCTTGAGATTTCTAGATCGATTTTAAAATCTGATTTCCGATCATTTTCCAGCCGATCTCGATCCCGATCTCGATCGTGAAATTTGCTCGATCGCCGATCGGAATCCGATCTTTTCCAATCCCGATCGCTCAACCCTACTCAATGCTTCTCTATGGGAAAAGTCACCTTTAGGGTTGAGTCAATCTTGAGATAACCTCTGATCTTGATCCCAAGATCGGGATTGTGAAATTTACTCGATCGCCAATCGGAATCCGATCTTTTCCATTTCCGATCGCTCAACCCTACCAGAGATACATATTCAGGAAGCCCCTCACGCCCCCTCCAAAGGTACTCTAAACCTCTATGGTCTATTGTGTTCGTTGGCTTCAGTTGGGCTCATGAGGATGCCCATTGGACGTCATTGATCGAAATGGGTGTACATTAGAGCATCATATGGAAAATGGCCCCCATTTTAACATGTGAACTATTTCATTATTTGCAATTGCAGCTTAGTCTTATCTCTTTTCATTTACGAAGCCCCTTTTATTACATTATATCATATTTTGGTGGGATTATCGCCCTTCTTTGACCCTGTTATAACAACCTGTTTGCCTATAACCATGAAATTCATTAGAGACTTCATTGACTACACTCATGTGTACCGACCCATAGACAGAGCCTCCGCCCCTGCTTTGCAGTATCGGTGGCCATATTTAATTGGTTCATAATCTGTGCCAGTATTTGTGAATTATTTCCTAGACTCCAGAATGCATATTCATATCTCACCCAGCATACCAAAGCAGAAGAGAAGGCGATATGCCAGACTAATGCAGTACATGAATTTCTCTTATAGCCCAAACACAGAGAATATTATATATTTTGTGCGGCATCACAGAGCTGTGATACAAGGAGAATTGGCAAATGAGTACCTGGCCGAGGAGCAGACAAAACAATGATGGGACGCGCACATGAAACAGAGTCCAACAACAGAGACACAATGTTGGCAAGGAGCTGGAAAGCCTCTCTGCTCTGTCATGAATATAGCAATAAAAGCCTCATTTTTATACCGCCACGACAATGGAGAGCTGATTGCAAGCATCAAAAATCCCCCGAGAAGCATCCAGTGACAAATCACAACAAATCACAAAAACTACTATCTGGAGCCGAGAGATGAAGATATGGATGGGCTTAAAAGTCATAGGGAAAGAGGAGACGGAATAAAAGCCTCTGCCACTGAGTGAAATTCTACCGCTCATCTGTTTACAAGTGATATATGTGCTGCATCTCCTCTACAGTCGTATCAGCTGCAAAAAGTAGCCTGAGATCGGGAACCGTATCAGTGCACGGGGTCGGAATGCTACAAAACAAAACAGGCTATTTATCCTTAATGGGGATATTGACTTACTATATACTTATGTATAGAATCTCTACGGAAATATTTTGTAAATAATACTATAAAAAGTAATAAAATAAATATAAATTAAATATCAATAAATTATTTTTTTAAATAAATAATAATAATAATAATAATAATAATATACAGATTGTAACATTTCTACATCTTCATATTATGTTCCATGGTAAAAACATAAAATCATTGCTTCCTGATAAACTTTGGGGTTCTGGGTCAGCATGCGGAAGGAAGTAGAGGAACTCAAGATATACAAAGCTCTTTGTAATGCAACGCTACGTGCTGTCAAACTACTAGCGCCAGCAGGTCCCGTGCTCTCGTTACCTTGATTAACCTCTGGTCTTCTTATACCTGCTCTGTCTTCAGGATGGCACTTTAGGTCTCTAGTTTGGCTAGTACCTTCAAGCCTGTATGCTATTAGTTTATTTCTTTGACCTCTGGCTTGTTCTTTGACTCTGTTCCTTCTTGAGGGGATATCGTCACTCCATAAGAGGGCGCTGACTGAGAATGTGCAAGTCTATCTTCCATGATGTAATTAGGAAGACAGAGTCTCAGTCAAACACATGCTTGCACATTCTCAGTCAGCGCCCTCTATTGGTGTGCATACTTGAGGCACTGGCATCCGAATTACATCATGGAAGTCAGATTTGCATATTCTTCCCATGTTCCTTTGCAGTGGAGCGCTCATGGCTTAATAAGACTCCACACACCTTAATGGTGGTTCTCTCCTTATGGAGTGACGATATCCCCTCAACCCTGTCTAAGCCTCTCACCTCTGACAGATCAGTCCTCTCTGCACCAAGCTGATGAGATGCAAATACATTGAAACAGCTGTCCTTGGCTGAGAAGACTGTACCTGGTATAATCCCAACATCATTGCAAACAAAGGCCTCTGAGAAGGTCGGCATGATGTTAAAGGGAGCGCCCTCTATAGGTTTTTTGACTGAGACTCTGTCTTCCTAATTACATCATGGAAGATAGACTTGCAGATTCTCAGTCAGTGCCCTCTATTGGTGTGCATACTTGAGGCACTGGCATCCTAATTACATCATGGAAGTCAGATTTGCATATTCTTCCTCTGTCCCTGCTTGTTTGAGTTAGTCTGCCTGATTTCTGTGTATGACCTCTGCCCATCCTTGACCTGTTACCCTAAGGCCGACTCAGTTTCCAGACCAAAAAACGGGTAGATGCGACTGGATGCCAGTGCAGCATCCAGTCGGGCACTCCGCTCCGGATTAGGCCCAATGAATGGGCCTAGTCGGGAGGAGGGAGCGTCTTCATGCGGCTTCACAAAGCGACTCTGGCTGAAGAATGAGCATGTCCTAAAAAGAACTGACCAGTTCCCATTGATTTCAATGGGAGCCGTCTTTTTGGTCAGGATTTTGAGGCGGATACGGCCTCAAAATCCTGACCAAAATACCCCGTGTGATCTCATCCTTATCTATCCATGTCACCCCTTTGGCTTGTTTTACGACCCTGCATCTACCATGAACTTTCGGACTGAACAGAACCACTTTCTTATCTTAATATACAATGCTTTACACCCATCTCTCTGACTTTTGGCCAGTTTTCACCTGGAGGTGGACAACTCTTAAAAGGCTACTTAAGTAACTACCTTAGGAGTGGCCCAATCTGTAGTCAAATTGGCTATGTGGTGAAGCAGTTCCACATCCGCTGTCCGTTATACTCTTGAGATCAAAAATGAGCCGAATGTGAAGGACCAAAGTCCTTTACATAATTGTACCTATGGTGGTAGGAGATCTAGGCAGCTTCAAAAAAGTATTCACAAAAAATACAAAAGCTTCTAGGCCATCATGAAATATAGTTGGTGATATCACTTACAGAGAAGTGAACGCACTAGTGGCCGGGGTCCATGTGTGTTACCACCCTTATAGCTTAAAGAAGGGGTAGAGACACAGGGTCCAAATACCTTTCTCCTCCAAAATGTGTCATCAGTATTATAAATGGTGGTTGAACAGTAAAGGACCCTGTTACAGATTTTGCCTTGGGATTCAGAAACTAGAAGTTACGCCAATTCCTGATAGGGGTGTCCCACTTGAGTAAACAAGAGCCAAAGACTTTGGAGCCAAATGAAGGACCAACATTTACTGGTGATTATTTTTATTCTGTGAGTGCATTGGATGGGCATCTCTTAGACAAATGGGTTATTATGGCTGACATTGAAATTCTCCTGAAATTAATCTTATGAAGAAAAATGGAATAATGAACTTTCACGGTGGTTTGTAGCACACTCTTCAGGAGACTTGGAGCCTTCTTCTCTCACCTTCCAGATAATGTGAAGCAGGGATGGTCTTACACATCCAACTTTATAACACTTGGGCATCAGCGTCCTACCCAGAGCGAGTACAGAGCTGACAGATATTTGCATATTCTTGCAAAAGACTAATTTGCATCCTTAAGTGCTAATTATACCAATTTGGCAAGTGCTGAATTAGTGAATACAATGTTCTCAAAATATTAAAAATATCCCTAAGATAAGAAGGTTCAGGCTGTACTCATTATGGAAAACACACAACTTGTTCTTTCAGAGAACATCTAGTCACTTTCATGGATCCTACACACTAAAAAAAATATGAAGGAAGTAATTTAGGGTTGCCCTTAGAGATGAGCGAACACTAAAATGTCCGAGGTTCGAAATCCGATTCGAACAGCCGCACACTGTTCGACTGTTCGAACGGATTTCGACCCCATTATAGTCTAGGGGGGGAAATGCTCATTTCAGGGGTACACAAAATTCCAATAAAAAACTTTTTCAGCACAACAAAACCAATGTCTTATCTCCTTATTTTCTTTAAAAAATAACTCTTATTTTCAAATGTTAAAACATCCAAAAATTCCTTTGGTATAGCACCAGACACAAAACAAAAATAAGTGGTAAACACAGACACAGAAAAAAATTCGATAAAATTATACTTACCAAGTCCACGAGTGAGGGTCGGGCTGGATTCTCCTTGAAGTCTTCTCCCGGCGCAGGGTCCCCGCGTCGTCTTCCGGCTGGAATTCACTCTGCCTAGGCATCGGGCCTAGGCAGAGCCGACTACGCATGCGCAGTCGGCTCTGCCTTGGCCGGATGCCTCGGCAGAGTGAATTCCAGCCGGAAGTTGCCACGGGGATGCTGCACGGAGAAGACTTCTAAAGGTAAGAGAAGAACCAGTGTTGATTGGCAGAATGTATAGCATTCGGCCAATCAACGCTGGTTCTGCATCGAACATTAAACTTCGAACAGCTAATAGTGTTCGATCGAGTACGAGTATTTTGAATACCATAGTATTCGATCGAACACCTACTCGATCGAACACTACTCACTCATCTCTAGTTGTCCTTCAAGTCATTATTATCATGGGAGAAGAAGCTGTTTTGGGGCACAGAGCCTCTTAAAAATTTGACAAATTTTACATGCCCCCTATCTTTCACCAAAATTTAATTTGGAAAAAATTAAAATTCTTTGGATTTCTTCGACTAGCAAAAAAAGTTAAAACTTTTTGCACAAATTTGTTAAATTTATGATTTTGGGACAGTTTACAACATTTTTTTTTTTTTTTTACTTACCAAATGTAGGCCCCTGTGCCATCACTTGGTGTCACAATACAACATGGTATTACAGAAGCATTCAATGATCGAATCTTCCAATATTCTTTTTGGGTCAAATTTGATCAAATCATTCAATTTGGTCTGAATAAATTTAGCCCGAATCAAAAATACTCTAAACAATGTTTATTGTGCTTTTTTTGGACATGTGGTGTAATATTGGTTATTGAACTAGTTTCAGTGACCAAGACCCAATCTAAAGCAACCAATGGCATCTGTGAATAGTAAAAAGCTGGCATTGGTTTAGATTTGTTCTGAGAAGTTAGTCAAAGTCATCAAAAGTGGGTCAATGACCTAGAGGCCCATTTCCTGCTACACTGCACAGAATAGTCAGCTGTGAGGGCCGTTTACTTCCAAAGACTCTGTCCACATCCCGGATTTCACCTTTGTAGATGAGAAGAGAAAACTCTACATCCTACTGGGAGAAGAGGAGTCCACTGTGGAGATCGGTGTCCAATATGTGTCCAGCTGCCACCAACTGAGTGGAAGATGAAACCCCATGGACTGTTATACCCCATTACTACCCCCTCTAATCACCCATCCACCGCCTTACATCCCAACCCAACCCCCCTCCTACTCACCCATCCCCCCCTTATGCCCCAACCAAACCCAACCCCGCCATACCAAACACCGTCTTTCCTTTTTCAATGCCAAATGTATATTCAGATGTGCCAATAAAGGTTTTTGCATTTGATTTGATTTGTTTTAATGCCCAAGAGTAATCTCCCAACCCACATGGTATAAACCAGCCAATGACATCTGTAAGATGATTACAACTCTGGTTTAGATCAGTTATTCTAGAACAGTGAAAGTAGGACTGTGAATTAACAATTTGGTGAGTAAATTCAAAAACTTTTGGATTCACCGGGAATCAAAAATTTTAGGAAATTCATAATGAATTTTATTCTAACTTGAAATGGATTCAATTATCTCTAATTCTGTATGAAACCAACCAAAGAAAAATATTACATCCTGGGAGACAGATTTGCATATTTTTCCCATAATTCCCCCAGTAGAGCGAAAAAGGCTTTTTGTAAGTCTCCATACGCCTGTGAAGGTAATCTCTCCTTAAGGAGTTATAATTTCCCCGAAACCTGTATGTTTTGTAAGAAATCGTAAAAGAAAGTGTGGAAATAGTATGCCCACGCCGACTTTGGCCATGCAACCAGAAGATTGTCATGTTCCACTTTTTTGCAACTACAAGTTGTAGTTGTGGCCCCATCTGGGTTGCAATGCAACTTCATTCACTAACATGATCTCACGACCTGAATTCTGGTAATAAAATTGTGTGTTTTTCTGGTGGGGATTTGATCCAGGTTCTGTGGTCTTTGGGTGGTTTCCTTGCCATTAGCCCATTCTGTTTGGGCATTTGGTATTGGCCTTCAGAGTATGCTTGAAGTTCTCTGCAGCGAACCTCAGGTGTTGGTTGTTACCATTACCCTATGGGACTATCCTGGGGCCTTTATTAGGAGGAGGGCTGGCTTCCCCAGTTGCCGGTTTTCGTGGTTACCACCTAGAATTCGTGGCTCAGGGAGGAGTAGTGGTTTGCTAGAATTTTAACTGACTAGGAAGTGGTGAGAGTGTTGCCTTGTGTGTGAGTCTGGTTTGTACCTCCACACTTCTACTCTACTCTACCCTGTCCTTCAGTTCTGTTTGCCTGGCATCTTGTTGTTTGAAGTTTGGGTTCCAGTTTGTTTGCCCCCAGTCCTGTGTTAACCCTCTCCTCACCTCTCCACTGTCCCTCCTGTCCCTCTCCTCATTCTCTTGTTACGTATTGTGTTGTGCTGCGTCTGTTGTCCAGCACATCCCATCCTGTTTGTTTTGTCTGCAGCTGCATCTTGGGTTCTGTAGGGGTGACCACCTTAGTATCCCCAGCCCCTAACTCTCTTGTAGCTCTTGCCCTATCTGTCGGCTAGGCCTTCGTGTTAGAGAGCCAGGAGTTGTCGGGACCAAGGATAGCTTGGGAACAGCTGACCACCACCCGCAGGCAGGGCCTAGCTAGCCACCATAGCATCAGGGAATGTCTCCCTCCCCTGTTTCCTTAGCGGTACAGTCTGCAGTCCATATTCTGGGTCTGGGCATAGACACGAACGTGACACGAAGTGAAGGAGTCGCCTAGTGGTCCGTGGTTATATGATGGGAGCCACGGCCAAAGAGGCCCTAGTCTTAATCCACCATCATGGACAAAGGCAATTTCAAGCCTTATAGTAGAAGACTTTCTTAAGATCCATTCCTAGAAGGGTAGAAACACTGCCTTTGTATACAATGTTCAACCCCTTCTGCATCATATGAAATGGAAGGCCTGTGGAGGTATAGTATGAATATACAGGCTTCTATGTGCAAGCGCATACACATACTGGAATGGATTTAAGGTAACCATCCAAAATTGAAATTAAAAGCAGTCTTCTACAAGGGGGATTCTTCTCAAAGAAGATGGCCAGTACGCACAATCTATGATGCAACTGGGAATCTGTCACAGGAAGGAAGACTTGTCTGGATAACACGGGTGGTCTTCAGGTAGAGGTGGTCTTTTATAGATGTAACCATATAAGTCACTGAGTTTTATATATATAATTTTTGTTTATTTTTTTGCTTTTTCGTGGGTAACTTCTATTGTTTCTGTTCGCCGTTGTCACCAAAATCCTATATTTCTTAAAAACAAATTGCTAAAGAAAAATCTGTAATTTATGTTCTATTTTTGGCCATTTGTTTGATTCTTTATCACATTAACTATGCATCAAGCTTTGGAATATATACACACAGGCGCATATATTAGAATAGAACTTTTTGTAATTAAAGTAAATAAAAATAAGCATCAAACTTTAGAATAAATTATATCTATGTATAGGAATATTAGTTTTTGTAATTAAAGTAAATCAAAATACGACCTGAGTAGGGGTCAGATACACCATTTTTAGAACGAGATAGGAATGGGAGAAGCACAAGCACCCTGGTCAAGGTTTATAGTATAGAAAATAAGTGATTCGTCCAGGGTTTTGGTGTTTGGACGATTTGCAGTTGTTTGGGTTAAATATCACATAGTGTGCTGACAGTCCATGTGCCGAGATGGAGAGGGCTCCCTAGGGCCCCCTGTGGTCTGCCCATCAGCACTCGCTGCACATTCTGCTCCAGCTTCAGGGATCAACAGGAGAGTACGGTTGCTGGGCAACATGCCAGGGACATTTAGGCACATGGACACTGCACGGATGTGGTTCCTGTGCTCGGCTGAAGCGTGCTCCGGCTCTCAAGGCAACTTAACCTAACTAAGGAATCAAAGCCGGTCAAAAGGCAATTAAACTCCTTGGGCGAGACAGGTGTTGCCGGCACATTCCTGATGACATGTGAGAGACTCGGGGAGGCCGAGATACATTCACATCGCTCCCTAATCAATCCTGCCGCGTCTTACAATGGAATTTGTGCCTCGCTCCCTCCGCTGCAGAGCACTTAGCAACATTTCCCTGCCTTATAATTGTGGGCGAGAGGGAAGCGTTGACTGTAAACGTCTCTGACAGAGATAGATGGCCGCGTTGGGAGGAAGAGCTTCCCTCCTGAATGATTCTATAGACGTGACTATTGCAGGACAGAAAAGAATGGACTCAGCAATGAATATCATTTCATTCGAGGTCTCCGTGTATCTGGAGACCAGACTAACACTGGGCACGGAGATAACACTGCAGCTGTTTTTGTTAAAAAAGATCAAAAACTTTGTCCGTCAGTATAAAAACTGGCTGTGCCGTGCTCCTCGGAACACACCGGATTTATCGATGGTCTATACAAAACAATCAACCGTCACCGCTCTCAATTCTTAGATCCCTGTCTTAGGACGAGGCCACACATTCCCAAAAATTTTTAAATGGCCAAATTAGCTATGGTTTCTTATT
This sequence comes from Leptodactylus fuscus, assembly GCF_031893055.1. Lineage (NCBI taxonomy): Eukaryota > Metazoa > Chordata > Amphibia > Anura > Leptodactylidae > Leptodactylus > Leptodactylus fuscus. Next base: position 347,877,526 of record NC_134265.1, read on the forward strand.
GCCCAATGACAAGAGTGGCTTGAAAAGGAATAGAAATATAAGGGAGTCGTTTATACTTGAGATGAGTGAGTAGTACTCGATCGAGTAGGTATTCGATCGAATACTACGGTATTCGAAATACTCGTACTCGATCGAGTACCACTTGCTATTCGAATGGAAAAGTTCGATGCAGAAGCAACATTGATTGGCCGAATGCTATACAGTCGGCCAATCAACGCTGGTTCTTCTCCTACCTTTAGAAGTCTTCTCCGTGCAGCGGCGTCTTCCGGCTCTTCATTCACTCTGCCAGGCATCGGGCCTGAGCAGAGCCGACTGCGCATGTCCACTTGTAGTGCGGGCATGTGCAGTCGGCTCTGCCTAGGCCCGATGCTTGGCAGAGTGAATTCAGAGCCAGAAGATGCCGCGGGGACGCTGCGCGGAGAAGACTTCTCGGAGAATCCAGCCCAACCTTCACTCTTGGACTTGGTAAGTATAATTTGATTGAACGTTGCCTACCCCTGAAACGAGCATTTTCCCCCCCATAGACTATAATAGGGTTCGATATTCGATTCGAGTAGTCGAATATTGAGGGGCTACTCGAAACAAATATTGAACCTCGAACATTTTACTGTTCGCTCATCTCAAGTTTATACTTCTCCGTTCTACTAAATCCACTCCTGGCTTTGGCTCAAAAAAAAAAAAAATCGAACAAAAATTTAAGCTTTTTTTTAAAGACGTGGCCCACGCCTTATGGCTCTTTTTGTACAAAGCTCATATAGTGGTTCCAGTAAGTGGACCCCTACTAGATGACCAAACTGGTTCGTAATGAACCGAGTTCATTAAGAATTTTACCAAAATTTTGGATTCCGCTGGCAAGAATCCAGCAAAGTTGATTGTTATACTTTGGGGTCTCATCAGGATCCAAAGTATAATTATTAGAGCACAGGCATGGTGGGTGAAAATAAGAAAAAAATCTTAACTTTTCTTGGCTCCATTACAGCCTCCTCCATCATTCCAGATTCTGCCATGGGCACCCTCAAAGTCTTAAGTCGCAGTTTTCAATGTTCTTGGTCCCATCACTGAGGTCTAAGACATTGACACTGAGAATGTTCTCCATGAAAAAAAAATCTGGAATGCTGAGTGTTTTTTTAATTTTTTATAATTTTTTTGGCCATCAATATTCTTTATATCTTTTCTTCTATTGGATTCTAGACAATTCTAATTGAAATTGATACTAAAGTGATATGGTCCAATGCATATTTCTAAGAGGATACTGTATATCTCTGTACATACAAAAGCTGATGGATCCTTTACGGCAGCACACTGATACTGTTTAGCTCAGTAATAAGGTATCATTCAGTCTCTGTATACTCCTGTACTCCTGTGTGCATGCCCGCGTTACAAGAAAATGGCCGCTTTGACTGTAAGCGGCCATTTTCTTGTAGTGCGGGCATGCGCAGTCGGCTCTGCCCAGGTCCGATGCCTGGCAGAGTGAATGAAGAGCCGGAAGATGCCGCGAGGAAGACTTCTCGGAGGATCCAGCCCGACCCTCACTCGTGAATTTGGTAAGTTCAATTTGATCAAATGTTGCCTACCCTTGAAACGAGCATTTTCCCCCCATAGACTATAATAGGGTTCGATTTTTCGATTCGAGTAGTCGAATATTGAGGGGGTACTCGAAACGAATATCGAATATCGAGTATTTAACTACTCGCTCATCTCTACTCACGACCTCTTATATTTTGGAAGCTAGATATGCACAAAGCTCAGAGGACAGGGCGCCAGGGTATGCTGAGACTTGTAGTACATTGAGATGGTTAGTTATGGCAGCTTTCTCATATATAATATTGAAGCCAGCAAGAACAGGATGTTTTCCAGGCAGGCAGACTGGATACGTTACCGCCGGGTGCTGCCAAGTATTTTTCATACTAATTAAATACTGTGAGGTTCAGTTATTAACATATTGAAAGGGAACAAACACGCAGTGACCCGAAACCACCAATCAGTAATTAGCTGATAATGAGAGCAAATATAGGATTTCTAGCAATGGGATAATTGGCGTTACACAATGAAACGTTTCCGCTCAAGTAGACGAAACTATGGCAGGAGGACAATAGGAGTGGAGCAAATGTCCTGGCATTGGGGTGAGGGGTTGTGTCCATAGTCAATGATAGGGTCTCAATAGCAAATAGTCTTCATAGGATTTATCTCAGAAGCTATCAATGTGCTGAACTGATCTCCACCACCCAAGGTTCGCGGGACACCCAACGTTTAATCCAATTCTGTATAGAGTAGGTTTACTGAGACTCTAAGGGTTAATGCACATTGCAGTGTACATGTAATCTTATGGGCCATGCCGTACCTCCACATACCACCAATCTCATACAAAAGCATATAGAAGTTGTGCCATGCTCCGCCATATTGTATCACGTTGGTTTTAGGTTACAATTCACTTGGCGTACAATGTATCTAAATGTCCATAATATGGAACAATAGAGATTTATTGCGCCGCCGTTGACCTATGGATTACCGCTAAACCATAATGCTTAGTGCTATAAATTCTTAATATAATGGTGGCTAAAATCTGAAGACTTACAGTATGGAGTCAGGGGGTGTTTATATACATGTATCACCATATAATTAGGGTATATCTAGACCATCTAAGTGTAGGTAATTCAGGGTAAACTCCTAAATTGCAGATATTGTTCTTTAACAGATTGTCCCATTTTTGTTACAAAGCTTCCTCTATATACAAGACAGCAATGGCTCCCCGGAGGCTCCTTGTTCAGTGGACCTGTCGCTAACCACTTAGCACATTGTAAAATACATCCACTGGCCATGTACACCTTTACTACTCCCTGGTGTGTCTGCTCCTAAACTACCTTACATTTCAGACACAAACTTGCCTTTAACCCTCAAATGACTAAATCGTAGCGGTGACAATAAAAATTATAATTGTATTTAAAGCAATGACTTTTTAGGATCAGTGTCCTATGTGTATTTGAAGAGTGACTTTCTGGTTATTATATGACATATTCTATATTTCTTAGCAGTTTTCCCTTTGCAGGTTTTATATGTAGTTTGCAGTTCTCCCTGAGCTGGGAGAAGTTACCATATACTGCACACAGTATGTAGAAGAGAATCTGCTCTATAGCTGTCTTCTTCTTGCTCAGAAATGGCCCTAGGATCATGCCCTAGGAGTTACACTGAGAAGTACTGTATTCTATTGAGTAAAGTACTTGGGTTGGGATGGAAACTTCCTATCTATATATTTGTATAAACTAATCCATGCAATCTGTCTTGAGATGGATGGTTGCTGGCACCCACCAGAGCACTGATGCTCCTGTCAGTACACACTGTGCAGTCCTTGATTCTCCACACTGCTGTGCACATGCACTTCCTACTGTTACTGCTGCTGGAGGTTTTGTGCTAAGAAGCACTCATAATTAGAGATGAGCGAACAGTGTTCTATCGAACACATGTTCGATCGGATATCAGGGTGTTCGCCATGTTCGAATCGAATCGAACACCACGTGGTAAAGTGCGCCAAAATTCGATTCCCCTCCCACCTTCCCTGGCGCCTTTTTTGCACCAATAACAGCGCAGGGGAGGTGGGACAGGAACTACGACACTGGGGGCATTGAAAAAAATTGGAAAAAGTCATTGGCTGCCGAAATCAGGTGACCTCCATTTTAGACGAATAGTGGATTTCAAATCCGGGTCATATGAGAATGTGAACTTTGTGACTATGAGACAGGGATAGCTGTACAGGCAGGGATAGCTAGGGATAACCTTTATTTAGGGGGGAATGTTATTAAAAATAACTTTTTGGGGCTCTATCGGGTGTGTAATTGTGATTTTTGTGAGATAAACTTTTTCCCATAGGGATGCATTGGCCAGCGCTGATTGGCCGAATTCCGTACTCTGGCCAATCAGTGCTGGCCAATGCATTCTATTAGCTTGATGAAGCAGAGTGTGCACAAGGGTTCAAGCGCACCCTCGGCTCTGATGTAGCAGAGCCGAGGCTGCACAAGGGTTCAAGCGCACCCTCGGCTCTGATGTAGGAGAGCCGAGGGTGCACTTGAACCCTTGTGCACCCTCAGCTCTGCTACATCAGAGCCGAGGGTGCGCTTGAACCCTTGTGCACACTCTGCTTCATCAAGCTAATAGAATGCATTGGCCAGCGCTGATTGGCCAATGTATTCTATTAGCCTGATGAAGTAGAGCTGAATGTGTGTGCTAAGCACACACATTCAGCTCTACTTCATCGGGCTAATAGAATGCATTGGCCAGCGCTGATTGGCCAGAGTACGGAACTCGACCAATCAGCGCTGGCTCTGCTGGAGGAGGCGGAGTCTAAGATCGCTCCACACCAGTCTCCATTCAGGTCCGACCTTAGACTCCGCCTCCTCCGGCAGAGCCAGCGCTGATTGGCCGAAGGCTGGCCAATGCATTCCTATGCGAATGCAGAGACTTAGCAGTGCTGAGTCAGTTTTGCTCAACTACACATCTGATGCACACTCGGCACTGCTACATCAGATGTAGCAATCTGATGTAGCAGAGCCGAGGGTGCACTAGAACCCCTGTGCAAACTCAGTTCACGCTAATAGAATGCATTGGCCAGCGCTGATTGGCCAATGCATTCTATTAGCCCGATGAAGTAGAGCTGAATGTGTGTGCTAAGCACACACATTCAGCACTGCTTCATCACGCCAATACAATGCATTAGCCAGTGCTGATTGGCCAGAGTACGGAATTCGGCCAATCAGCGCTGGCTCTGCTGGAGGAGGCGGAGTCTAAGGTCGGACCTGAATGGAGACTGGTGTGGAGCGATCTTAGACTCCGCCTCCTCCAGCAGAGCCAGCGCTGATTGGTCGAGTTCCGTACTCTGGCCAATCAGCGCTGGCCAATGCATTCTATTAGCCCGATGAAGTAGAGCTGAATGTGTGTGCTTAGCACACACATTCAGCTCTACTTCATCAGGCTAATAGAATACATTGGCCAATCAGCGCTGGCCAATGCATTCTATTAGCTTGATGAAGCAGAGTGTGCACAAGGGTTCAAGCGCACCCTCGGCTCTGATGTAGCAGAGCCGAGGCTGCACAAGGGTTCAAGTGCACCCTCGGCTCTCCTACATCAGAGCCGAGGGTGCGCTTGAACCCTTGTGCAGCCTCGGCTCTGCTACATCAGAGCCGAGGGTGCGCTTGAACCCTTGTGCACACTCTGCTTCATCAAGCTAATAGAATGCATTGGCCAGCACTGATTGGCCAGAGTACGGAATTCGGCCAATCAGCGCTGGCCAATGCATTCTATTAGCCCGATGAAGTAGAGCTGAATGTGTGTGCTAAGCACACACATTCAGCACTGCTTCATCACGCCAATACAATGCATTAGCCAGTGCTGATTGGCCAGAGTACGGAATTCGGCCAATCAGCGCTGGCTCTGCTGGAGGAGGCGGAGTCTAAGATCGCTCCACACCAGTCTCCATTCAGGTCCGACCTTAGACTCCGCCTCCTCCAGCAGAGCCAGCGCTGATTGGCCGAATTCCGTACTCTGGCCAATCAGCACTGGCTAATGCATTGTATTGGCTTGATGAAGCAGTGCTGAATGTGTGTGCTTAGCACACACATTCAGCTCTACTTCATCGGGCTAATAGAATGCATTGGCCAATCAGCGCTGGCCAATGCATTCTATTAGCGTGAACTGAGTTTGCACAGGGGTTCTAGTGCACCCTCGGCTCTGCTACATCAGATTGCTACATCTGATGTAGCAGTGCCGAGTGTGCATCAGATGTGTAGTTGAGCAAAACTGACTCAGCACTGCTAAGTCTGCATTCGCATAGGAATGCATTGGCCAGCCTTCGGCCAATCAGCGCTGGCTCTGCCGGAGGAGGCGGAGTCTAAGGTCGGACCTGAATGGAGACTGGTGTGGAGCGATCTTAGACTCCGCCTCCTCCAGCAGAGCCAGCGCTGATTGGCCGAATTCCGTACTCTGGCCAATCAGCACTGGCTAATGCATTGTATTGGCTTGATGAAGCAGTGCTGAATGTGTGTGCTTAGCACACACATTCAGCTCTACTTCATCGGGCTAATAGAATGCATTGGCCAATCAGCGCTGGCCAATGCATTCTATTAGCGTGAACTGAGTTTGCACAGGGGTTCTAGTGCACCCTCGGCTCTGCTACATCAGATTGCTACATCTGATGTAGCAGTGCCGAGTGTGCATCAGATGTGTAGTTGAGCAAAACTGACTCAGCACTGCTAAATCTGCATTCGCATAGGAATGCATTGGCCAGCCTTCGGCCAATCAGCGCTGGCTCTGCCGGAGGAGGCGGAGTCTAAGGTCGGACCTGAATGGAGACTGGTGTGGAGCTATCTTAGACTCCGCCTCCTCCAGCAGAGCCAGCGCTGATTGGTCGAGTTCCGTACTCTGGCCAATCAGCACTGGCCAATGCATTTCTATGGGGAAAAGTTAGCTTGCGAAAATCGCAAACTGACAGGGATTTCCATGAAATAAAGTGACTTTTATGCCCCCAGACATGCTTCCCCTGCTGTCCCAGTGTCATTCCAGGGTGTTGGTATCATTTCCTGGGGTGTCATAGTGGACTTGGTGACCCTCCAGACACGAATTTGGGTTTCCCCCTTAACGAGTTTATGTTCCCCATAGACTATAATGGGGTTCGAAACCCATTCGAACACTCGAACAGTGAGCGGCTGTTCGAATCGAATTTCGAACCTCGAACATTTTAGTGTTCGCTCATCTCTACTCATAATCCAAAATGTGATGCACAATGTTTGAGGAACACAGCACTGTCTTACAACAACGTCAGATTTCTCATTACAATAAGGCATATTATAGTGACAGTGACCCAGACCAATTTTTCTGTCATGTTAAACACTTTCAGTCAGGTTCCACAACAGAATATGTTGATCGTTGGGGTTCTCAGTTGCAGGACATGCTGTGATCAGCTTATCATTGGGGACCCTTCTGACAAAAGTAGACCAATATTGACCATCTGGACGTCCCTAATTGGTAGGGGTATGTCCTATAGTAGACACTGCGCTGGAGCCAACTGATGTAAATCCAGAATCTTTACAATGCTAACACTAGCGTTTTGGGGCAAACTGTACCCTTTCTCAAGTGATGCACAATTAAAAGGAGGGCAATTGCAGAAAGAGCTGGTAATTCTGTCCTGTGCCCGAACCTGATGGTCCAGTTAGTCAATAGTGGTCTACTTCTACTGCTGCGGACCACCATACCCGACTCAGCCAAAGGATGGTTGCCTCAATGGGAGACTCCATACTGAAATTTGGACCATTCCAATATTGATTTGTTCGGTGGACCTATCATACCTTCTATCAAAAGGGGATTGTCCCGACTACTACGGGAACTGGTAGTTAAGGGTATGTTCATATATGCGCCAAAGTTTCCATTGGAGACTCCATTGCAGTGTCCATCTGAAAATTGGCGGTCGGAACAAGTCCTGCACGGAGAACTTTTTCCTCCGCCAATTTTAATCAACGGACACTAATCAGACCCATTGTAGTCAATGAGGGAGGTCAAACTCTACTGCTATTTTAGCGGTCTGCCTATATATTATTGTGGTCCTCTGATGGATCAGAACAATGGGAAGTCAAGACTATTGTGAGCCTTGCCTTAGTGGCACATCTTGGAATAACGCTTTTACCCCACATACTGTACGTTTTACCCAATGACTTGTGACTTTCCCTAGCTTATCACTTCAGTCTTCTTATAACAGCCCCTCCCCTCTTCACCACCATTAGTTTATTTTTTATTTTAATTTTATTTTTATTTTTTGCATTATATCAGTCTCCTCTGTTTTTTTATCTTTCCAAACTTGCCCTTAAAATTCTTTTGTGCATGGTCAGATTAAAAATTGTTCTCCATGGCAAGAGAATCCGATGTCCTTTCATTTCAAGGGCACTGCAGCAGTTTCACATAAATGACTTAAGGGGATGGACACAGTAAAAAATAAACAGATTTATTTGATTTGATAAGGTCTAGTAAAATCTGGCCCCGTGCAGCGAAGCATGTAGAAGGTAAGTAGAGAGAGAATTAAAAAGTCTTGCTGCATCGCCACGTCTCTTTCTGAATTTTAATTCCATTTGTTTTTTTCTTTTTTTTTCCCTTGTTTTCGAAATGATTATTGTTAATGTGTAATTTAATAGCAGATTAGGCCAAGATAGAAACTTTTTTTTCTCTTTTTCCATTTGTTAACCTCTTCAGAGCTAGATCGGTTGTTACTTTGAGTTTTTTCCTTAGTTTTCATTCTTATTTTGACCCCAGTCTGTCACTAATAGCGGCAATTTGACTATCCAGAGCACCCGACTGGCCCGACACCCATTCTTTTCTGATACAGTGCATATCTCCATCTGTTCCATTGTGTATCTCCATCTGTGGCCACCATAGTTTTTTTCTGCTTGACACACTGGTCTTCCTGTCCATTGTCCATGCTCCAGTCCTTGCCTGTAAGGTACACAGACCCCTTATGAAACTATAAACCTTGCAGTCTACTCCTGCCCAATCCCATGCACCAGTGGGCCAAAACTACAAAAATCTAATACTTTGCTAGTGTCCTGGTTATCTGTGTCTGGTTTGTTATCTGACTAATCCAATTCTGCCTGTCTTGAACTGTGCCTGGTTACTCAACTCTGAACCTGTGCCACCTACCCTGACCTATTTCTGGATTTCTGACCCTGAATCTGTGCCACCAGTCCTGATATCTGAGAACTAGATATCTAACTCTATTGATATTGTGCCATCTGCTCTGACCTGTGCCTGAATACCTGACTCCGTACCAGTGCCACCTTTCCTGACCAGTATCTAGGTACCTGACTCTGACATCACTTCCTATACATTTCTTTATTTGCCTGGGTCAGCTGTCCCCAACACCAGGACTCCTGAGAGAACTAGTTACCTGGTGATTTCCCTGCAGATATGATTAGGAAAAAGGAAAAAGCCAGGAGATCATATCTATCTGAACTTGTTCTACCATACCATCTGCATGTTCTATGCCTGTCATGAGTATATGCCCGTCCTCTGTCCCTGCACGCACACTGCCAGTCCAGATTTCAGCCAGTATTCTGACTATGATTCTGCCTGACCCTTTGGTGTTCTATATTATTATCCATGACCTTCCCAGTCACTTATCCCCTATCCATAGGGGATAACTTGTAGATCATTGGGGGTCTTACCGATCAGAAGGTTGGAGGACTTTTGCTTTCCATTCCCAGTGGTCATGCACCACTCCATTCATTGCTATGAGAGCGCTAGAGATCGGTGGCGCTTCCACTGAAATGAATGGAGCTGTCCACAAAACTCCCCTGTTCTCCTGATCAGTGGGGGTCTGAATAGTTGAATATGGGATATCTTGCTTTCGTGGGAAAACCCTATAACTCGGTGAAGATTATTCTATGCAGGTAGAGTTGGAAATGATGGCGTTTGCAACCTCTGTGCCCTACTGTACTAATCCTTAGGATGACAATAAATGACTTAGTAATCCACGTTCAGTACTCAACATTGGAAGCGTAATACTGTTTTATATTCAGAGAAGCCTTCACAAAGCAATGTTATTACATAATTACTAAAATCCTAAGGAAGCTCGACATCGGGAAGATTTACAAGATGGTGTACATCATAATGGAAGTCTAGCCCTTCCCCAACACAATGCCTCAGATAGCCGCCTCCTCGAGAAGCATACCAACTGGAAAACTCTTGAAGTTTCTGAATAATAAAGTCATAGAAAAGATGTCATTTTCATATGACCTACTTTGTCTATCCACATAAAAAAGAACAAATTATAGTTTCTGACAAACGCACAGGAAATAAATTACCGCCAAGATTAAAGTAGTCGTATTAAATTTCCCTTAAATAAAATGTTATAGCGATGCATGCAGCAGACTAAGTGAAGAGTGAATGATGTCCTCCTTATTTTACCACCGAACAAAAGTAGACTAAAAGCTCGGCTCGTATTTTTGTGTTTGGAAGTGTCAAGGAAAGACTAAAGCTGAAAGAAACTCCATGCAAATAAGAGTCGAAGAGATATGGCGTATAGATCACCGACACATACTTCAGCTCTGGTACCCACTGGTGTTTTTACATGGGGCATTCAATGGGGTACACCAGGTTTTCAAAGAAGATTGTCATAAACTCCGTAGTTGAGTGGAAGCCAAGTGGTGGCAGCATGTGTGGGACTAGTTGTCTACTATTTCTGCTTGTCCATTCATGACTTGTATTGCACAACATATTCAGAGTCTCAGTCAAACAAACCTATAGAGGGCGCTCCCTTTAACATCATGCCGACCTTCTCAGAGGCCTTTGTTTTTTGACTGAGACTCCGTCTTCCTAATTACATCATGGAAGATAGACTTGCACATTCTCAGTCAGCGCCCTCTATTGGTGTGCATACTTGAGGCACTAACATCCTAATTACACCATGGAAGTCAGATTTGCATATTCTTCCCATGTTCCTTTGCACAGTGGAGCGCTCATGGCTTAATAAGACTCCACACACCTTAATGGTGGCTCTCTTCTTATGGAGTGATGATATCCCCTCAACCCTGTCTAAGCCTCTCACCTCTGCCAGATCAGTCCTCTCTGTGCCAAGCTGATGAGATGCAAATACATCGAAACAGCTGTCCTTGGCTGAGAAGACTGTATCTGGTAAAATCCCAACATCATTGCAAACAAAGGCCTCTGAGAAGGTCGGCATGATGTTCTATAGGTTTGCTTGATTGAGACTCTGTCTTCCTAATTACATCATGGAAGATAGACTTGCACATTCTCAGTCAGCGCCCTCTATTGGTGTGCGTACTTGAGGCACTGACATCCTAATTACACCATGGAAGTCAAATTTGCATGTTCTTCCCACAACATATTCTATTCAAAGTTTCGGCTGTCATAGCTGCTACCTCCATCTACATGGACAGTAGAGCATATCCCACTTTTTAGGAGACTAGACTATACAATGTACTGATCAGCGATACCATATACTGCAAATCTAATACATTGCTAAGCATAACACTGACAGCTTTCCTATTAGGTCCCGGACAGACTTCCTATTAGGCCCTGCTGGAGGAAGTAACTAATAGAGGACTATGATGGAAGACATAGGTACCTTAAAAAGGCCCCTGACTTTCATGGACAACATCACTGGCTCAGTTGATCAGAGGGCAACTATTGTCAGGAACCTTTTCCATGCCATGATTGCTAAACACCATAGCATTTAAGGGGTTACATGTGCAGGGTCATAATTTTCACCAATCTATGCCACTGCAGAATGGTGTCAGCAGCATGGTACCGCAGTGGTAGAGATACTCTCTGCTGAGGAAACTAACTCCTAAGCCAGCACCATCACTATACAGAAGACTTATGGAATAATGCTCTCAGGCCATCCCCACTTTGCCATAACTCTACAATATGATGTGAATCCAACTTAATGTACATTGTGTTAAAATACTCAAGTATAAGAATTGCCTGTAGGTAGACACTAAAGCTTTATGATTATGGAAGACAACTTGGTGAAGCAACCGTTAAAAAAATTATAGTGAACGATCATTTGAGATGGCAAATGCCAAAATTCTCTACACCAAAAATTTGTAGATTGGAAATTTTGGCTGTGTTTGGCCAAATCTGCATTTGTGTAGCCCGATTGGTCAAATTCATACTTTTGACCTCTCCCGAAGGAAATGGGAGACTCCCACAAAAAGGGTTCCTGAGTCCAACAGAATGCTCATGTATCGGCCAGGTTCTTGGTCTTGTTATAGGTGACATTGGAACTTTATTTGCCAGTCACATCATGGAAAAGGGACATGACGGGAACATTTTGTGTTCATGTCATAAAATGGAGCATAACATGCAAGGAGAAGGGGTGTTTTTTTTATCCCAAAATGGGTGGGATTTAACAAATTTCAAAGGTTTTCATCTATCAGACAAGCATTAAAAGTTGTCAAGTATGGTCAAATTCCAGAGGTCACATGTCATTTACAGGGTATAAGAAATTGTCCAGGGGGCCATTTTGCCTCTTTTATCAACAGGGATTAGTAGGAAGTGAATAGTGACTAGCCCAGCCCTCCCTGACCCTACAACAAAGCAGGTAAACAGTCTCCATTATCATTTATAGTACAGTTTTTGTCTTAGGCTGAGTGCACACAGGGTTTTTTGGTACAGAAACTGGAGGCTACCTCAGGTTCCAGACCAAAAAAAAGGGTAGCCGCGAACCGGTATCCAGTCAGGCACTCCTCTCAATGAATGGGCCTTTAGACAGATTCACGATTCGGAGGCCGCCTCAGGTTCCGGTCCAAAAAACGGGTAGCCGCAACTGAATGCCGATGCACTGCACCGGCATCCAGTCGCGCACTCCGCTGGCATCCAGTCGCGCACTCCGCTCTGGATTAGGTCCAATGAATGGGCCTAGTCAGGAGGAGATAGTGTCTTCAGGCGGATTCACAAAGCCGTGGATTCGGAGGCCGCCTCAGGTTCCGGACCAAAAAGAATATGGCCTAAAAATCCTAACCAAAAAGACGGCTCCAATTGAAATCAATGGGAGCTGCTCAGTTCTTTTTTCTGGAAGCCGTTTCTTCCGGTTGACAGAATAAAGATGTGAGATGCTCATTCTTCAGGCTGTTTCGCCTCGCGATTTGCCGTGAAGACATTCCCTCCTCCCGACTAGGCCCATTCATTGGGCCTAATCCAGAGCGGAGTGCGCGACTGGATGCCAGTGCAGTGCACCGACATTCAGTTGCGGCTACCCGTTTTTTGGTCTGCAATCTAAGGCGGCCTCTGAATCCACGGCTTTGTGAATCCGCCTGAAGACACCCCCTCCTCCTGACTAGGCCCATTCTTTGGGCCTAATCCGGAGTGGAGTGCCTGACTGGATGCCGGTTCGCGGCTACCCGTTTTTTTGGTCTGGAACCTGAGACGGCCTCCGCCTCTGTTTCTGAACCAAAAAGCCCTGTGTGCACTCAGCCTAAGACAAAAACTGTACTACAAATGATAACGGAGATCGATTACCTGCTTTGTTGTAGTGTGCACTCAGCCTTACGCTAAAGCAGGACCACTTGGGACCTCGGAGTCTTTAGAGCCGGGTGTGACAACAGGTTTCTTCACTCCTTATATCTCATCATGTGGTGGTGTGTGATGGTATAAACCAAAAACATGCCCCGATATAATTTTTGTAGTAGGGCCTCCTTGCTGTGTGGTCTGTTACATTTCTTATCTGTGACAAAAATAAAACTTCCTAAAATGAATCCTATGGTGTAAGGATCCTCTTACCATATGACACGTGACTAATCAAAAGTTTGGGATTTCTAATTCAGTTTTCAGATACTTTTTGATATAATTAAAGTCGCCGGCCGTCTTCTTGATTAAGATCAGCTTTGAAGCCATTTTAATCAGCCTCAAATCAAATTAAAGCAACCAAATTAGATAAAAGAACCGACAAACGGAATGCAAGCTAGCATTGGAAAAGATGCCGACCAACAAATGGAAGACAGACAATAGCGAGCCGTCTGTATCATGTGCTCTTGGAGCTTTTGAGAAGCACAGCTGGGCTCACTGTCATATCCGCGTTGCAGAAAAAAAAGAAGAAGTCCTAATTTGATTCTTTTTCTCAATTATTTGCATTTGCCGGATTGTCACAGAGAAAAATGATGTATAAGAATGTAATGTGTGTAATAAAATTAACTCTAAGAAAAGCAAATTATTCACTGATCTCTGCCTGAACCCGCAAGTACAGGCAGATGTGTCTACAAATCATTTGACCAATGGTGAAGGTTCTCGTGACGGCTCCACTTTCCAGTATGTTTTCTGCTACTCAACAGTGGATGTTTAAAGGGATATCCTCATGTCATGTATTTATGGCATATCCACACGTGTTCAGCTTTCCCCATAGAAATAAATGGAGACAGATACAGGTTTTCGCTCATGTATGGGATGCCTCCTCTCTCTAGTAGAGTATAAGCTCTTATGGACAGGGTCCTCTCTTCTGTAGAGTGTAAGCTCTTATGGGCAAGGATCTCTCTAGTGAAGACTGAAACGTCATAGCCAGATTTTCGCTCATGTATGGGATGCCTCCTCTCTCTAGTAAAGGAGCTCTTATGGGCAGGGTTCTCTCTTCTGTAAAGTGTAAGCTCTTAAGGGCAAGGACCTCTCTAGTGTAGACTGAAAGGTCATGGACAGGTTTTCGCTCATGTATGGGATGCCTCCTCTCTCTAGTAAAGGAGCTCTTATGGGCAGGGTTCTCTCTTCTGTAAAGTGTAAGCTCTTAAGGGCAAGGACCTCTCTAGTGTAGACTGAAAGGTCATGGACAGGTTTTCGCTCATGTATGGGATGCCTCCTTTTTCTAGTAGAGTATAAGATCGTATGGGCAGGGTCCCCTCTTCTGTAGAGTATAAGCTCTCGTGGGCAAGGACCTCTCTAGTGTAGACTGAAAGATCTTATGGCCAGGTTTTCTGTCATTTATGAAGTGCTCTTATGGGCAGGGTCCTCTCTCTAGTAGAGTATAAGCTCTTATGGGAAGGTCCTCTCTCCTTTAGAATATAAGCTTTTATAGACAGGGTGCTCTCTTCTGTAGAGTGTAAGCTCTTATAGGTAGGGACCTTTCTTATATAGACTTAAAAGTCTTAAGGGCAGGTTTTCTCTTATGTATTGGATGTGTCCTCTATCTAGTAGAGTATAAGCTCTTATGGACAGGGTCCTCTCTTCTGTAGAGTGTAAGCTCTTATGGGCAAGGATCTCTCTAGTGAAGACTGAAACGTCATGGCCAGGTTTTCGCTCATGTATGGGATGCCTCCTCTTTCTAGTAGAGGAGCTCTTATGGGCAGGGTTCTCTCTTCTGTAGAGTGTAAGCTCTTAAGGGCAAGGACCTCTCTAGTGTAGACTGAAAGGTCTTGGACAGGTTTTCGCTCATGTATGGGATGCCTCCTCTTTCTAGTAGAGTATAAGCTCGTATGGGCAGGGTCCCCTCTTCTGTAGAGTATAAGCTCTCATGGGCAAGGACCTCTCTGGTGTAGACTTAAAGATCTTATGGCCAGGTTTTCTGTCATTTATGAGGTGTCTTCTTTCTAGAAGAATATAAGCTCTTATGGGCAGGGTCCTCTCTCTAGTAGAGTATAATCTCTTATGGAACGGCCCTCTCTCCTTTAGAATATAAGCTTTTATAGACAGGGTGCTCTCTTCTGTAGAGTGTAAGCTCTTATAGGTAGGGACCTTTCTTTTATAGACTTAAAAGTCTTAAGGGCAGGTTTTCTCTTATGTATTGGATGTGTCCTCTCTCTAGTAGAGTATATGCTCTTATGGGCAGGGACCTCTCTTCTATAGAGCATAAGCTCTCATGGGTAGGGACCTCTCTCATATACACTGAAAGGTCTTATGGGAAGGTTTTCTCTTATGTATGGGAAATGTCTTCTTTCTAGTAGAATATAAGCTCTTAAGGGCTGGGTCTTCTCTCGTGTAGAGTGTAAGCTCTAATGGCCGGTGGTCTCTCTCCAGTAGAGAGCAGGCTCTTATGGACAGGGTCCTCTCTCCTGTAGATTCTATTTGTCACCAAACATCAAAAATGTTTCACTTTTACTCCAGATAACAGATATAATAAGCTTAATATATTCAGGTTGATGTTTTTTTCCAAAAAATACACCAGATTCCAATGGAATAAACATCAGCATGTATACCTGATCGGTTGGCTATTGGCCCCAGTGTCCCCACCTGACTATATAGCATCATACAGACTAATGGTCACCCATGTAAATAAATACAAAAACAAGCTAAAAAAAAATAAATCTCTCTTTATAGATGATAAGCAGCTAATCCTCCTCCGAGGGGGTAGCCTCGCAACGACTTGTGTTCTCTGATCCCGGCTCAGCTTAGACTTGCTTCTTGCTGATGTAGACACAAAGACCAAATTAGCAGCTGCAATCAGCACAATCTATCAGAGTGGCTTTGGGGATGTGATCTGTTTTAATTCCTTCTTTTCCTGTGCTATTAATTCATCCATCAAACATCACGCTAAGGAACAGCGAGAGCGAAGACGCCTTTCAGAAAACGGCTTTGCATTATAAAGCACGACCATTTCTCAATTGCCATGTAAATATCTTTACACAATACTATTTCATACATCTCCGATGGATCTGGAAATATGTAAATTATTTTTCTTTTTTTTTCTTTTAATGGGATGATGATGATGATGATGATATGGTTGAGGGATTTGGATAATTTTACTTTTTCTAGTCTAAGATACTAATGGTTTTAGATTTATTACCGTGACATGTCTGGCATACCAATGACACACTAAGATATAGCACAGACTACATAGAGATGACGGAATTATTTATTTACCATTGATTGTATAGTAACAATATATTCTACAGGACTCTATAGAAACCATCACTTATTTACATGAATCCCGGTTCCAATGGGGCTCCCAATTACAATCTACGATCCATACACTTACATTAGGGCTAACTTGGTAGACAAAGAGACCAAACACATGCAATAGCAATGGTCCAAACACTTGTTTCATCAACAGCTATTCCTCAAAACTTCCACCTTCAAAAACTTTCTAGAGATCCCGGCCATGTACCCTGGTACATCACACAGCAGCATTGAATTCAATATTAGTAAATGGGGGCTATTCACGTGGCCATTATAATAGACCTTCAAAATTTAGGTCATGTCCTAGTTTTGTCTGTTTTCTGGATCCCTCCATGCAAGGACATCTGATCATAGCTCAAGGCCTCTTGAAATATATGTGTCCATCCACAATCTGTTTATAACAGGTGTCAAAAACGGTGACACGCGGACCCAATAGAAATGAATGGATCTGTTTTTGACTGATGTAAAACATTGTCATCCCTTGCACGTCCATTAAAAATGGATCCGTGGGTTGGGTAGAGAAAAGAAAGACTGATGAAATTCATCCATTGACAGTTAAAAACGGGTGCAAAACGGATCACACTCGACCATCAAAAACAGAAAACGGAACGGATGCAAAACTGATGCATAAATGTCGGTTTTTATGGGACGTCAAAAACATCACTGCAAGATGTAAGAGGTGACATTCATGTGACCATGTGACATCTGTTTTTTAATGGACATTACAGCAGCATTAATTTTATCAGGGAATGGGGGGGTTCACAATGTCCTATTTTGGCCATTATATTGTATGGAGGGATCCGTTAAACAGGTGCCTCTCGGGTAGAAGGTGGTCATGAAAAATTTACCTTTTTTCACAGCCCTTTTGCACACTAGCCTCAGGCCCACATTCACATCGGGCAACAGGGGGCGGATTTTGGCGTGGAACGCATGTCATAATCCGCCCCTTCACAATGGTGGTCTATGCAGACTTCTAGCGTTCTTTTTATGTTGCCGCTAGCAGAAAAAAGAAACGAGCTGCCCTTTCTTCAGGCGGAATCTGCAGCTGGTTCAGCCACGGCGTCCGCCTTGCGGCAGCACGCTCCGGACTAGGCCCATTCATTTGGGCCTAATCTGTAGTGGAAAGCCGCGACGGGATGCCGTGCACCGCACCAGCATCTTGTCGCGGCAGCCGCGACGGAATATGGATACGGGCAATTGCATGTGAAATAAGTCTTAGGGGTTGTGGGGGAATGGAACAAAGATGGAAATTCTGGTGTCAAGTTGTCACAGCAGAGGGTGGGAGTGTTTCATAGAAAAGGAACATTTATCCAAGAACATCCCATCTCACTCTATCTGAAACTAAATCTCTCCAAGACTGAACTACTACTGTTTCCACCATCTAATAGATCTGTCCCTGATATATCCATTGCAGTCTCAGGCCTTAGTATAACTCCTAGGCAGCAGGCCCGCTGCCTTGGGGTCATGTTTGACGCTGACCTTTCCTTCACCCCTCATGTTGAATCACTCGCACGTTCATGTCACCTCCACCTCAAAAACATCTCCAGAATACGCACTTTCCTTACCAGAGATACACTAAAGACACTTATTGTCTCTCTGATTCATTCTCGCCTTGATTACTGTAACTCCTTACTAATCGATCTTCCCCTCACTAAACTCTCCCCTCTACAATCTATTCTGAATGCAGCGGCCAGGCTCATCTATCAGGCTAGATGATACAGTGATACCTCTGGTCTGTGCCAGTCACTACACTGGCTGCCTATTCATTATAGAATAAAATATAAAGTTATCCCACTCCCCCACAAGGCTCTCCATAATGCCGCACCTCCATACATTTCCTCCCTCATCTCTGTCTACCGCCCAACCTGTGCTCTCCGCTCACTCAATGACTTAACACTTACACCCTCTATTATCAGAACCTCCCACGCTCGTATACAAGACTTCTCCCGAGCTGCACCACTTCTCTGGAATGCTCTACCCCGGACAATAAGATTAACTCCCAACCTCTACAGCTTCGAACGCAAACTAAAGATGCATCTTTTCAGACAGGCCTATCACAATTTCTAATGTAAACCTTTAACCCTCCTCTGTCTCCGCTCCCACATTACTGCACATGATATTATGTCATCTCAGGATAACTTTATCTGTCCAAGCTCCATCCACATGTTACAGGACACGACTGTTGACGGCTCCTAAAGTTTTATGTTTGTGTAATGACAGTCACCTCTATTACAAAAGTGTCTGACCCCTGTATAAGCAATGCCGCCCCTGCTACCTCTTGTGTCACCCCCTCTACCTCATAGATTGTAAGCTCTTGCGAGCAGGGCCCTCAGTCCCATTGTGTGAAATGACTTTCTTTGTAATGTATCTTTCTGTCTGTATTTGAGCCCTACAAATTGTACAGCGCTGCAGAATATGTTGGCGCTATAGAAATAAAATTTATTATTATTATTATTATTATTATCCCTTTATCTTCTAACTGGAAAGTAGTGGTGGTCAGGAAAACCGTCAAACCAGAGGTGTAAAACTGACCCCATAATTTACATATTACTTTTTATATATTACGCCATGTTCATATCTACATTCATGGATTCCATTAAGAGTGGAAATAATGCAACATGAAGTGCTATGCTTTCCATCAATCCAATGGACACGTTGACAGATGCCTGATGGACCCCATTACTGGTCAGCTGAGTCCATTGAGTATCAATTGGATGTGTCACGCACTGGACCCGACCACGTGCATATGTCTTCTCTTAGAAATGTGAACAGGTTGGCAATTCATTTGACCTTCATTGTTAAAGGCTGATCACTAGAATGGCTAGCTCTTGGAAATGTTGTCTAGATGCTTTATAAGTCATCGGTGTCCTACTTGTCATACTTAAACCAGCTATTGTCTTCTGGACAGATCCTAGTGCTAGAAGTGCCAGTAACATGTCATTAATACATACAGCTAAATGGCACTTCTTCTACAGCCTGGAAGATTACAATGGCTGTTACATAAGAGCGAGACACCTTCTTACTTCTACATCAGTTGCTAAGCAATAGCCTGAACATACTATAACTCGAGATGAGAAATCCACATATTAATGAGTCTGAAGAAATTCATAAGAAATAATTACAAAATAAAACCCAAAAGTGCAAGAATTTATGGTGTAAGGACAATAATTCACATGGAATATCACCAGAGAAGCCGAGGAACTGGGAGTCATTGGTGGCACCAAAGGAGATGATGCTGAAGATCAGGCTCCATCTATAGAGGACATGTCAACATTTCACGGCATGGTAATTGTTACCATGATAAGATCTAATGGATACAGATGGGTGATGAAGATTTGTTTTGTGAATATTTACAAGGTTTTTCCAAACCGGAAGTGTTATTATCTGAAGAGACCCCAGAGTATAATAAGTGGAGGGCCGGGGAGGTGCAGAAACATAATCAATGCTTATACCCATCGGTTACCGATCGTGGGCTCCCTCACGGCATCTAGTGCTCTCTTGTCATTTTACGTCCTCTTCCAGCTTCCTGGGTGGTGTTACAGCCCTGAGAGATCACAGAGATCTATGAGTGGATCTCAGTTGTCATGTGGTCATGCCAGGGTCCTGGTGCTTTAACACAAGCATAATGTCATTGGTGCACCCCATGTCACCACTAGGACCCAATCATCGGCATTAGCTATCACCTGGGGCATCTGACATCACCCAAGAGACTGGAATACATCTGAATAGGACAGCAAGGAAGCCCTGTAAAGATGAGGGGGTGAGTATTAGTATTTTTATGATACAGCAACGTCCCTGGGCCTCTGTTGTTATATTCAAGAGTCTGGGTATATATGACTCCAGGGTATAATAGTGATTTGTGGTTTTCCAGTTATGAAAATTGCTAATCTCTACCAATAGTTTACTTGCCAAATATCCCATAAGAATTAGACACTAATGTCAAGTAGTTGGCACTAAAGTCAGCTTTATATAGTATCAGTACCAGGACTGATCACAGAATTGGAGATCCTTCCTCCCAACCGCGGTCTGGCTGTATAATAAATCACTCCGCACAGAGAACTAAATGATCCTGAAGTATTTCTTTTCTTTTAGTTGTTATGACTCCTAGTATCTTCTCTATATGCTATTCTGAGCTTGTATGTGTCTTTCTTGTAATATATTACTGTATTATCCATGCTGCTGTAACACACTGAATTTCCCCATGGTCCCCTTGGACCAGTCTTACCCTGTATGATAATTCTAACTTCATAACCTCTAGGCCCTCTACCCACCTCCATTACAATGTAGTGAGTGCTGTATAATAATGAGATATGGATATTGATCCATGGATTTGTGTGACAAAGCCTATTACTAAAATAGGAGCTCCGATGCTCCTCCTCCACTAGCAGCATCCGGGACCAAGAGGTTGCTGCTATATCTAATCGGAGTGGGGTCCTGGTGCTGGACCCCCATAAATTTAAATACTGATGACCTATCCTATGGATCAATTTGGGACTGGAAACCCCTTTAATGCACTAAATGTTCATTCAGCCCCGATGATATTTCTGCAACCATTGAGCTCCAATGACCAGCCGACATGCTACAATAACTCTGTGTTGCATCACTTGCTACATGAGTTGATTTTGTCCAGCAAAGAAGCAGTTAACACAGAAAGTTCCCTTAACTTCCATACCGTCCTGTTGGGTGGGTATATATTTCTATGTGTAAATAAGGGCTGACTAATTAAGAATTACTTTCTGTGCAAAACACATATTGTGCAATCCCATTAACCTTGTCACAACAATGCGATGGAAAATGCAACTAAGCGCTGAGATTACAAGTATACTAATAATTACCTTCAATTAACCAAGCACATAAGCCCAGAGCGAGGAGGCCGACCAATGTATAGCAATGTGCCGCTGTAAGTAAAAATAGCCATAGGGATGTGAGGCTCGGCTGTACATGCCAATTACTCCGCGCTGACCAGTCACCAGTTAGTGCAGAACGTTGCTGACTAGATTACCACTAACTGCTCCGACTACTGTCTATATATAGCCTCCTAATACCTTCCAAGAATTAGCTCTATAACATCTAATATGATGGCAACAAGCCACAGATGTCTCACAATAATGAGTCAAGGTCCATGCTGATACTGGGAAGAATAGCCAACGTATGCATATGGAAGTCTCCCGACTGCCAAGTGCAATAGGAGGGTGGAAGGATGGAGCGTGTGGATACTGAAAGCCCCATCCGGTCATTCTCAGGAAAGAAAAGCTACAAGTGAGTTGGTCCCTTAAAAACACTGGCAAATTCAGGTGTATCAAGTGTATACATGGACATCATCTGTAGTATGGCAGTCTCTCACCTAGTCTCCTATATGGATGCCATCTGTAGTATGGCAGTCACTCACCTAGTCGACAATATGGACACCATCTGTAGTATGGCAGTCTCTTACCTACTCTGCTATATGGACATCATCTGTAGTATGGCAGTCTCTCACCTAGTCTGCTATATGGACATCATCTGTAGTATGGCAGTCTCTCACCTAGTCTGCTATATGGACGCCATCTGTAGTAAGGCAGTCACTCACCTAGTCGACAATATGGACACCATCTGTAGTATGGCAGTCTCTCACCTACTCTGCTATATGGACATCATCTGTAGTATGGCAGTCTCTCACCTAGTCTGCTATATGGACACCATCTGTAGTATGGCAGTCTCTCACCTAGTCTCCTATATGGACGCCATCTGTAGTATGGCAGTCTCTTACCTAGTCGACAATATGGACACCATCTGTAGTATGGCAGTCTCTCACCTACTCTGCTATATGGACATCATCTGTAGTATGGCAGTCTCTCACCTAGTCTGCTATATGGACACCATCTGTAGTATGGCAGTCTCTCACCTACTCTGCTATATGGACGCCATCTGTAGTATGGCAGTCTCTTACCTAGTCGACAATATGGACACCATCTGTAGTATGGCAGTCTCTTACCTACTCTGCTATATGGACATCATCTGTAGTATGGCAGTCTCTCACCTAGTCAACTATTTAAACACGGGGCCACACGGTGGCTCAGTATTTAGCACTGCAGCCTTACAGCGCTGGAGTCCTCGTGTTTGAATCCCGCAAAGGGCAAAAAAACTATCTGCAAGGAGTTTGTATGTTCTCCCCGTGTTTGCATGGATTTCCATCCCATATTCCAAAGACATACTGATAGGGAAAGATGTACATTGTGAGCTCTATGTGGGGGTCACAATCTACATAAAAAAATAAAAAAAAACTATCTAGACACCATCTGTAGTATGGCAGTCTCTCACCTAGTCTCCTATATGGACATCATCTGTAGTATGGCAGTCTCTCACCTAGTCTACTATATAGACATCATCTGTAGTATGGCAGTCTCTCACCTAGTCTACTATATAGACATCATCTGTAGTATGGCAGTCTCTCACCTAGTCTACTATATGGACATCATCTGTAGTATGGCAGTCTCTCACCTAGTCTACTATATGGACATCATCTGTAGTATGGCAGTCTCTCACCTAGTCTACTATATGGACATCATCTGTAGTATGGCAGTCTCTCACCTAGTCTGCTATATGGACATCATCTGTAGTATGGCAGTCTCTCACCTAGTCTACTATATAGACATCATCTGTAGTATGGCAGTCTCTCACCTAGTCTGCTATATGGACACCATCTGTAGTATGGCAGTCTCTCACCTAGTCTACTATATGGACATCATCTGTAGTATGGCAGTCTCTCACCTAGTCTACTATATGGACACCATCTGTAGTATGGCAGTCTCTCACCTAGTCTACTATATGGACATCATCAACATGGATGTCTAGAACCACTCATAGGGATTGGGTGATAGTACTGAAGTTCCCATCTGTTTGTGATGACAGTCTGTGACCAAAACATTCCCTATTGAACTATAAGCCCGGTCACATAGCCGGAGTTGACATGAATAAACCACTTCTGCTGGCCATTGTTGAGATATTCGCTTTTTTCTCACATGGTAATGAATTGTTTGGTGCAGGGGGGGGCATCACTACCACTAACATTGCACCAAAGTCTTATTCTTTCTAGCATTCAATTCCATCCATCCCTTTCTCTTCTCCTTCTATAGCTACGAATATCGCATCAGAATCAGCTTGAAAAACTCCTCAAATTTGGTTCCAAATATTTTCAATGAGTGGCAGTGACAGATTTTTTCTTTTGTACTCTAATAACCTGCTAGAGACGAATACAACACCGAAGACAAATGGAATTGATCTCCGACTGCCGTGACTTGGTCTTCTGACATGGGTTCCATAGTCAAAGGCATAGCTATAGTTGGAGCAGGGATGGCAATCAGTAATGGGCCCTGGAGTCTATTGGGGCCCAAAGTGGTGCCTATAGTATAAGAAGACAATACTGTTATAAGTGGGGTCTCCATTGCAGATTTTGTATGGGAACAAAGGAGTTCCAAGTGCCATCTCTGTCCACAGCCAAAATACTTATCAGACATTTTACCTATGAGAATTTCCCCTAACACTCAGATTGTCTCAAGAAGTTGTACAGTCACTTCTCAGGCCGGACATCTTCTCTGTCTACTATTTATAGTCTAGAAGTCTCTTATTAAATCTCTGGTCAAATATCCTCTCTGTTTATGGCTCTCAGAATGGAAGACTCCCCCACACATTGTGTATAGGGTACAATTCAGGCAAGATCAAATTTATTCTTGTTCAGCCATACCTTATTTCCCCTTTATTCCCATCTAGTCCCTCTGTGCCCCCACACAGAATGGCCGCTTATGCTTAATGTGTCAGCGGCCATTTTTCTTGTGGCCGTGGGCATGCACAGTCTGCTCTGCCCGAGGCCTAGAAATTTGACCCCCAGCACCGGAAAAAGACGTCTTGAAGAAGATGGAGGCAGCACTGGAGGGTTCTCTCGCAGCATTGGGCACGCCTCCAGTGCTGTTTGAGCACTGAGGACTGCCCCCAGAGCTACGAGAGAACTCATTTGCATACAGACGAAAACTGGGATTTCTACCGAATGGTGACTCGGAGAAGACATCTAAAGGTAGGAGAAGAATAGCCTTTCTTAAGGCGATTTCTATGTGTTATCGAGAAAGAAAAAATACTTTAATGGTAGAATCCCTTTAAGAATGGTTGAGATGACAGATGTATTGTAACAAAAATTAACTCCTTATATTCTAATGCAAATTCACTTCACATGGCAATAACAGTTACTAACACCAGGGTTTTCTCCCCCATGGCTCGTGTTATGGCTTCCATAGCTGGGTGCACATATATTTAGGTAAGTAACATGTTGCATTCAGGTTGTCACTAAGCTTAATTAATACCCATTTACAGTCTGCCGTGCTTGCAGGTGCACCGCCAAGAATCCTGCTTAAAATTCACAAGTTATCGAATTCTCAACAAGGTTCATTGCAGGTAGGTTTCAAAACTAAATTTAATTACTAAAGTCCTCCACATGAATGGATTATTCAGATTAAGGGATTTTGCAGAGCGGAGAATGAGCCTCGAGAAGAAAACCTAAAATATAACACATAGGATTTTCAAAGCTTCGTCTTCCAGCGGCATGCTAAAGCTACAACATTGTGTTTGTTTGTCTAACAGAATGTTTATTTCCTTTGAGATACATATCGTACAATTACATGTTAATTAAAATAAAGCTTAACAACGGTTCTCCCTAATCACAGGTGTTCTTCCAGCGCCTACCTGCCAGCGAATGCCGAGGCAAAAAGCCGGAGCTTGCCGCGAGTCTAGACTGTCTGAGAAATTCTAAATTGTTTCTGCATAATAATGAACATTGGGACAATATAGTATTGACAACGACGTGTCAATCAAGAGGTAAGCCATGCACCCTACCATCAACCTCAGGAAGGTCCACCATTAGGGTGGAGGAGAAACAAGTATCCACATCTAGATGTTTGGTTATGGAGCTGAGTAGCAAAAAAACAAGGATCTAGAAAGTTCTAGAAAGTTACTCAAGACCTTTTGCTGTTGAAGAGTCAGACAAGGCCACCAATATACCAGAAGATCCACCACTGGGAATTTATCTTAACACTTAGATGGGCACCAAACTCCCTTATGTAAAAAACCTTGAAGCTGGTCACTTGCCCCAGGATAAGCCATAACTATTAGAGATGAGCGAGTAGAGTTCGATCGAGTAGGTGTTCGATCGAATACTATGGTATTTGAAATACTCGTACTCAATCGAACACTACTAGCTGTTCGAAGTTTAAGGTTCGATGCAGAACCAGCGTTGATTGGCAGAATGCTATACATTCTGCCAATCAACGCTTGTTCTTCTCTTACCTTTCCGAAGTCTTCTCCGCGCTGCGTCCCCGTGTCTTCTTCTGGGTGGAATTCACTCTGCCTAGGCATCCGGCCTAGGCAGAGCCGACTGCGCATGCGCGGGCATGCACGCGCATACACGTGCATGCGCAGTCGGCTCTGCTCAGGCGTCGGGCCAGGGCAGAGCCGCACGCACATGCGCAGTCGGCTCTGCCTAGGCCGGATGCCTGGGCAGAGTGAATTCCACCCGGAATAGGACGCGAGGACCCTGCACCGGGAGAAGACTTCAAGCAGAATCCAGCCCGACTGTCACTCGTGGACTTGGTAAGTATGATTTTATCGAATGTTGCCTACCCCTGATACGAGCATTTCCCCCCATAGACTATAATGGGGTTCAAAATCCGTTCGAACAGTTGAACAGTGTGCGGCTGTTCGAATCGTATTTCGAACCTCAGACACTTTAGTGTTCTCTCATCTCTAATAACTATCTGAGAAATAGGAGTCCTACCTCAGAGGTCTGGCTCACATCTGTGTCGGTAATCCGTTCGGGGAGTCTGCATGGGGAACCCTCCTGAACGGACTACCGAACGCATTGACGAGCAGTGTGCTTTGAAAGCACACGGACCCCTTAGACTATAATGGGGTCCTTGTGCTTTCTGCATGGTCTCCTCATGAGTCATGTGGACAGGAAAGTAGATTGTAAAGTACATTTCTGTCCGCATGCTGAGACCGCGTGGAAAGCACTTTATAGCCGATAGGGTCCGTCTGCTTTCACTGCACACCGCTCGCCAATGCATTCGGTAGTCCGTTCGGAGGGGGGGGGGGGCCCATATGGACTATACCGAATGGATTACCGACACAGATGTGAACCAGGCTTAATGCTCAACCGATGTTTCGCAACTCTCTACATTTGTCCATCTTTCCTTTCAGTCGTTCTCTTTGACTTTCCAAGGGTGATAACTTTTTAGCTTTTTTATCGCCATCTATATCCATAGGCAGGATTAATTTTTCATGGGGCAAACTGTATTTGGTAATGGTGCCATTTAATTCAATTTAATTAAAAAAAAATTTTTTTACAGTATTCTTCTTATTCTTTGGATGGTCTTTTTGTTAGGAGTGTCCCCTGGTGACAACTGGCAACACAATATGGAACCTTGTTCTAAGTGTTCAATCCTCCTGCAGTGCCCCCACAGGTAAAACAGCACATTGAACAGTCAAGTCCTCCAGGGCGAGATGTTTTTAGAAACTGCTTTTGATGAGGTTAGGGGTCAAAATATCTTAATTCCGTATTGTACGGTATGTGTAATGTTTTCCACATATAACTATTCCCACAATGCATCACTGCCTATTATTAGAATGCATATTAACATAGTATATTCAGAATTTTGGTGGCAACATACGTAATATGACAGATACCATGATGTTCATTTATGTCCCCCATTACTAATTCCTAAAAGATTCAGAAAGTTCACTATTAGCTCTGGATACTTTTCTTATTATAGCTTTCGCACATCATTTCCGCCACCTTTGCAATCCATCTTTAAGACTATGGAGACACTTATCTTTGATCTTCTGCAAATTATCCGTAATTAATCTTTTTAATCTCCCAAAAAAAAGAAAAAAAAAAAAACTTATTGAAGAACTTTAAGTGCAAAGGCAATTTTACTAAAAATGTAATTCATAGAACCATTAGGATTTTGATATTTTTACCTTAGTCTTTCAAGGTTATTCGGAAAAGCTATAACTTAGGTACGTTACCAAACCCCTTTGTGTCTGGACCATTGTGTGCGCTCATGGATATTTCAATTATAATAGATTTTTAAGTGTGTCTCCAATTATAAAACAACTTATCATACATGATTAGAACACGGGAATATAAGAAACATTGTAACCTATCTTATTAAAGAAAAATGCTTTCTTCTCCACTTATCAGGCTGCTTCCTTTATCTGCAATAGTAGCCATGCCTCACTCACAGACAGCTACGGAGAGGGGAGGAGGAGGAGGCGAGTTTGTTATTAGTAATTGATTTATTGCCAAACAGGGATAGAGCAGTATCATATTAGGTGTTGTAGAGAATCCCATAAAAATAGAAAAATTACATGCAGTGGACATGCTGTGAATTCCAAAACCGTTGCAGTTTTGGAAATCGCAGCATGTCAATTAGACCTATAGAACTGTCGGCGGTTTCCCTATAGGGATGATGGAAGCGGAAAGTCTGCAGAGTTTCTGGGAAAAGCACTGTGGGAATGAAACGCATTGCGCTACCGCTGTGGTTTTTCCCATAGCGCTTTTTTACAGCATCTCGCTACGTGGGGCCTTACTGTTGGGCTGTGGCTACTAAGCATGACTAGGTTGTACCCCCCACTAGACTCCTATTCATGCCCCTAGCCACACCCCTTTGCCACACCTATTTTCACATATGCCTCCTATACAAGGTCTCTTAAAGGGATTCTACCATTAAAAACCTTTTTCCTGTGGATAAGACATCAGAATAACCTTTAGAAAGGCTATTCATCTCTTACTTTTAGATGTGATCTCCGCCTCGCCGTTCCTTAGAAATACCGGTTTTTACCGGTATGTAAATTAGTTCTCTCACAGTGATGGGGGCGGGCCCCAGCGCTGAAAATGCAATGGGGGCGTCCCCACTGCTGCTTGAGAACAGGATCCTGCGACGCCTCTATCTTCTGCTGGATCCTCCCCTTCTTTCCTCGTCTTTCTTCGGCAGCGTCACCTCTGATGCCTGCGCAATTGGCTCTGCCAGTGAGACACTAGTAGAGCCGACTGCGCATGCGTGCAATTGTGGCCTCAGATCTATGGCCGCCGACCGGCATGCTCAATCGGCTTTACTAGTGTCTCACTGGCAGAGCCAACTGTGCAGGCATTGGAGGTGACACCGCCGAAGAAAGACGAGGAAAAAAGGGGAGGATCCAGCCGAAGATAGAGGCGTCGCAGGATCCTGTTCTCGAGCAGCAGTGGGGACGCCCTCATCGCATTCTTAGTGCTGGGGCCCGCCCCCATCGCTGCGAGAGAACTAATTTACATACCGGTAAAAACCGGTATTTCTAAGGAACGGCGCAGCGGAGATCACATCTAAAGGTAAGAGAGGAATAGCCTTTCTAAGGGCTATTCCAACGTCTTATTCACAGAAAAAAGTTTTTTAATGGTAGAATCCCTTTAAACAATGAATAAATGTAGTATAACACATGTATGCCAGTTTTTAGACATAATTCTGGTGAATTTTTATTAGTAAATCTGCACTATAATATTTTTACGGATTTATTTTCCCCCATACATTTTGCAATTCCGTGCAGACTGTGATTTCAATATACTCAGGATTGCAGAAAACCTTTCAAAGCATGGGATTAAAAAATGAAATAAGTGCTAATGAAATATATTAAAACATTCAGCCCTGTCTTCTGACCTTCTGACTTCGGAGTTAATTCAGCCACTGATATAATCAGAACATACAATGTAGCGGCTCACGAAATATAATGTTCATTCATCAACACATGTCAAATGGTACATAGAAACGGCAAAAATCTCACGGCACCTCATTACAGTCCAGAATTGTAAGACTGAGCAAAAGCTTATCATTAGGGGGAACTCATAAAGAACCTTCAACCATATTATGTCACAAAAAGTAAAAAAAAAAAATTAATCAAAAAGTTTGCTATTTACTGTCCTGTTTCCAAAAAGTGGGCAGGTGTGTGGGCTTGGTGGCCCCATAGATTTACTCTTGGAAGATGATGTAGCGTTGATGTTCTGGGGCATTGATTTCTGGAAGACGGTGTCGGAGTGACTCACTAGAGAACCAGAGGGTCTTCAGGTGGGCCTAGGCACTAACATAATAATGGTCCAGCAGAATGGACCCCTGGAATCCTTTCATCTGGTGGGCCAAAGCAACCTAAATCTGAGACATAGTCCTTTTAATAAATTAAGCACATCTTACCCCAGGGGCCCCATTATCTTACTGTTGACTCCGGTATCTACTCTTCATGAGCAATTGACTGGTATTAGGAGATAGGAAAAATTCATGCCAAGGGTGCAGCGGTAGGAGTTGAACCAAGTGTTATGGTCAGCAGGGTTTATTAAAAAAAAAAACTAAACAAATGAAAACCCTGCAGAGCCCTCTGGGCTTCTGAACTGCCAACACCTAGTGTGAACACTGTCTGACAGTTGTTGTCACTACCAGCTAAATTAAAGGACCAGGTGCGCTCTGTTAACAATTCACAGAGTCCTGTGCAGTCAGAGCAGCCAACCAATTAATCTAACTGGCTAGCCAGAACTCCTGGACTAGCCAGAGACCAACTAAACCCAGTGTGATGCTGTTGCACCCAACCACCAAGGCAACTACTGCCAAGCCCACTTCCAGTGACCCCAGACTGAGAAGTAATGCTAGCTAAAGTCACTGAGTACTATCACACAACATACATGGCAGCATGCCGCCTGACTAATAGTGACATTGCTGACTCAGGGAAGACTACTAGCTAGGGCAACTAAGGTTTACAGGCTGGAACACACACACACACACACACACACACACACACACACACACACACACACACACACACACACACACACACACACACACACACACACACACACACACACACACACACACACACACACACACACACACACACACACACACACACACACACACACACACACACACACACACACACACACACACACACACACACACACACACACACACACAGTTTCAGAATGTGATCATAGAGCGCTGGGCGTCCACACCAGCCCCCTTATATAGGCAAGGGGCGGTCACCAGCAAATAACACAGCTGCCCAATTCGAGCGTCCATTGGTCGACACACCAGTCCATCAAAGACTCGACCACACCCGGCTGTGGCAAGGCAGGTTAACCCCTGCAACCCTGGACTGTACAGAAGAAAAGGCAGCGAAGCCCATCTCATGGCCGCAGCTTCTGCACAATCCTAACACCAAGGCCCTGGTGCCTAGGGGTGCAGAGCCAGATGGTCCCTGGAGCCTTTGTGGGTCCATTAGGTGTTTTTCCCAATATGAGGAGACCATTGCTATAAATGATAACCTATAATTGGAGAACTGGGTACAGAATCTGCTTTGGGGCCCCGGAGCTTTATGTTACGCGTCTGGTTATATCCCTCAGAGTTGTGAGGACAGGTGTAAAGATGTATGGAAATATCTTCTATAGATGTTCTATGGAAATATGATACATAGCTCCCTGGTAACTGGTATCCATGGGTGATATTACTTCTAATCTGTTACACTTGATATGTTAATAAGCCATATGGTTACATTGCATCAAACAAAAACAAAAAAGAATATTTTTAATATTTTTGAAAAAAATTTCAAAATGCCTCCTGCTCTGCCAAATTTTGCAACGTCTTGTTGTAACTTGTGTACAGCAGACAGAGAGGTCTAAGTAAATACCCACTTACTAAGCTGGATTTTGAGAAATACAGATGCTTTCATTTGCAAAAGCCCAAATTATTTCCTGTAAGTGGCTATCCAGGAGCCCGGCTTCCTCAATCGTTCCTGGCTTTCCCTAGCATTGAGGACACAAGACACTTCTAAATTGAGAGCCAGCTGCCATCCAGATGGGCTTCAATCTGCTGCCTTCGATCTGCACTGGTATACATCATTCTCACAGATACTTAATACCAACCTTGAGACCTTTGGGGTGAGACCTTGAATACATTGCAGCACCCTGAATTACTTAATGAGCATGTGTCTGACTTATTACCACCGGTGTGGGGCAAGCTGTACTGTAATGTACTAGACGTACATAGAAGATGATGAAGGATTAAACCCGAGCAACTAAACTTCAGCGACCAAATGATTATGCTCAGTGC
The DNA here is from genome assembly GCF_031893055.1 of Leptodactylus fuscus. Classification (NCBI taxonomy): domain Eukaryota; kingdom Metazoa; phylum Chordata; class Amphibia; order Anura; family Leptodactylidae; genus Leptodactylus; species Leptodactylus fuscus. The sequence goes on from NC_134265.1 coordinate 347,909,040, forward strand.
TTGCCAAGGAGGCATCCATCTTTTACTGCCGGAGAAATGAGGCTTATTACTGAATTCTGCCATTTCAATCTACTGGATGTGGAATATTTATCACGCAATGCTATATTATTATTTGCCATTATATTATTATTATTATTATTATATTCTTATTTTTTTTTTATTATTATTATTATTATTATTATTATTATTATTATTTTTATTTTTTTTTACATTGATGTCCTTTCCATTTCAAGCAGTTCATCCAAATTTATGACCAATCATAAGAACAACCTCCCATCTGCAGCCATTTTTTATTTCCGCCCCTTCCAAACACTTATTTTAGCTCTCCATTTATAGATCTGCCCATAGGAGGGCTTATATTTTGCAGGACATATCGTATTTCAGATTTAATTTTCCCAAAATTTTTTTTAGAATGGAGTGAAATTAGAAAAAAAAACAACCTATATTTGCACAATTTTCTTTTGGGTTTATTTTTGCAAAATTCAATCCTCCAAGTGCAACCATAGTATTAATGTCCTCCTTCAAGTGCAACCATAGTATAATGTCCTCCTCCAACTGCAACCATAGTATAATGTCCTCCTCCAAGTATAACCATAGTATAATGTCCACCTCCAAGTGCAACCATAGTGTAATGTCCTCCTTCAAGTGCAACCATAGTATAATGCCCCCTCCAAGTGCAACCATAGTATAATGTCCTCCTCCAAGTGCAACCATAGTATAATGTCCTCCTCCAAGTGCAACTATAGCATAATGTCCTCCTCCAAGTGCAACCATAGTATAATGCCTCCCTCCAAGTGCAACTATAGTATAATGTCACCCTCCAAGTGCAACCATAGTATAATGTACTCTTCAAAGTGCAACCATAGTATAATGTCCTCCTCCAAGTGCAACTATAGTATAATGTCCTCCTCCAAGTGCAACTATAGTATAATGTCCTCCTCCAAGTGCAACTATAGTATAATTTCCTCCTCCAAGTGCAACTATAGTATAATGTCACCCTCCAAGTGCAACCATAGTATAATGTACTCTTCAAAGTGCAACCATAGTATAATGTCCTCCTCCAAGTGCAACTATAGTATAATGTCCTCCTCCAAGTGCAACTATAGTATAACGTCCTCCTCCAAGTGCAACCATACTATAATGCCCCCCTCCACGTGCAACCATAGTATAATGTACTCTTCAAAGTGCAACCATAGTATAATGTCCCCCTCCAAGTGCAACCATAGTATAATATCCTCCTCCAAGTGCAACCATAGTATAACGTCCTCCAAACATTTGTCGATTCTTGAATAAAATGAATTAATAATGAATTATTTATGTGTATTTTTTATGTGTTCGGGCTAGGTCCACATAGAAATCAATTTAATCTATTGGGGATCAGCCTGTTTAATCTCATTATTGATCGGATTTTCTTGATTTCTAGGTTAATTTTATGGGTTCATAGCGTTTATTAGGATCCATATCCCTTTAAGCCTCAGCCCCATTTGTTTCGCTCCTTGTACAATGAAACTATTGAATGTGTCACTGACAAATTGTACGTCCACCCCGCTGCCTAATAAGTCATTCATCGCTTAGGAAATAATTGGATGGTCGTGCAGGAGGGTGCCAGGGACGGCGGATGAATCTCGATTTTTTTGGTAAGATTTTAACCTATTGAACGCAGAAGGAAAAGGCAGAACACAAATCTAATCTCCATATTTATTGAAATCCTCATCTCATTGCAAAACCTCTCAGGACACATTTATTGAGGCATCTGAAAACTCCAACAGGTGTTTTCGGGGGAATATGAAATGTAATTTACGACATCAAAAGATTGAAATCGGTAATTAATTTCCCAATTTTAAATGGGTAGAAATGCAATATTTTATTCTCCTTTGTGTGGCTTTGATGGCTTTATAAATCCAATAATGTTGCAGAATTTAATTATTTTGTTGCTCGAGCAGAGACGGGTCAATAATACAAATTAAAACGCAGGTTCCCAACAATGACACCTGCATTCGTCAGATACGTGACAGAAAGTGATAAGGGATGAATGAAGTCGGCAGCGAGGACCGGCAGAGAATTGCTGGAATTACAGGCTAAGGCTGTCTAAGATCAATGGCTTCTGAGGCAAAATACTCCAAAAATCTGACTCTTTGGCTGCCAAGTAACAGTAATGAATAGTTATAAACCCGTAATCCTAGTTATTGGGATCCTACAGGAAGATGAGTGGAACGTAGAACAATTTTGGATACTAAACCAAACAATATTATAAAGAGTTACGTTAGTGAAAACCGCAAACAAATTCTACCTTATCCACGGGCTATGGTATTGTAGACTCTCAATTTGATATTTTTGATGCTGTCACCCATGCCTAGTACTTGTACCCATGACAATTTGCTGGTTCTCCAAAACACTGCAGGGCTAATACTAAAATTAACAATTTGGGACCTTACACTGATGTCATCACAGGTCCTGGGAGCAGCACCTGATAACATTGGGGAAGGTAATGAGAACCTGACTGTGGGAGAGGGGGCTATAGGGAGTAGATTATGTGAAAGGCGGGGAGGTATTTTAGGGGCTAGTTCACACATAGTTATTTGATCCGGATTTTGACAAAAATCTGCGTTAAAATCCGGGTAAAAAAAAAAAACGCCTCCCATTAATTTCAATAGGTGCCAGTCATTTTGTTTTTCCGCAAGCTGTATTTTAGCGTTCGCAGAAATAAGAAGCGACCTGCCTATCTTGAAATCACCACAGCGTCCGCGTCAAGACAATCCCTCTGGACTAGGCCCATTCATTTGGGCTAGCCACGGCAGTAGCATTTTGACTTCCCACGTCAAAATTCGGACCAAATTACTACGTGTGATCTAGCCATAACAGAAGAGTTAGGGTAAGTTCAGACGGGCTTTTTTGGACCTGAACCTGAGGTGGAGGCCGCCTCAGGCTCCGGTCCAAAAACCGGGTAGCCGCGACTGAAAGCCAGTGCACTACACCGGCATCCAGTCACACACTCCACTCCGGATTAGGCCGAATGAATGGGCCTAGTCGGGAGTGTCTTCAGGCCAAATTACGAGGCAAAACGGCCTGAAGAGTGAGCACCCGCTTCAGAAAAAACTCCTGAGCGACTCCCATTGATTTCAATGGGAGACGTTTTTTTGGTCAGGATTTTGAGGCAGAAACAGCCTCAAAATCCTGACCAAAAAAGTCCATGTGAACTTACCCTTAGGGCAGAATGACAGGGCAATGGGATGACTTTGAGGTCACACGTTATTCCTCAATAGACAACAGAGACTTTTTGTTTGCATAACAATCTATGCTAGAAAAAAGAGATCACTCTGTGATCATGTAGCTTACTGAAGAAGGACAAAATGGGACAAAGAAAGACAGTATGAGTAAACAGTGGTGGATTCAGGCTTTGCGGGGCCCTGGGCAATTGACTTTGGCGGGGCCCTACTTACCGGGGGGGTCTGAAAAAATTAGCCCTAAAATGTGTTTTTGAGGCTTTTTTTAATTAGTTAGCTGTGTTTTACCAACTTATAAAACTGACCTTATTTGTGTATTTTGTGTGTAGCTGTTCTCCCCCCCTTCATCTGCCCACAGTTTCATGTCCCCCCGTCTCTGACCCAGTGTCATGCTGTTCCCTCCCCTTCATCTGGCCCAGTGTCATGCCGTTCTCCCCCCCCTTCATTTGCCCCAGTGTCATGCTGTTCTCTCCCCCTTCAGCTGCCCCTTTCGTTAAAGCTGCGTTATAGCTGTGACAGCTCCTGCTTTAAACGCCTATGTATTCAGCTCATCGGCGCCGACCAGGACTGTTTTGTTAGGTCTGGGCTGCACTGCGGGGCCCTGCTGGGCGCGGGGCCCCCGGGCGGTTGACCGGCTCGCCCAGCCCTGGATCCACCCCTGTGAGTAGACAAGTATTACTATTGAGGGGATGGACTTTCAGATAATTCAGATAATATAAAAAAAATCATCAGAGTGTTTCTTCAAGAATATATAATTCATATAGAGACATGGATTTTCTCAAGATAACTGTATCACCTAAGTATCATGCTCAGCAAGGAATCTTTTTATTGGGTGACCATCAAATGGCTCAAACACTAAATGGACGATAATAATTCCCTGACCCCCCACTTTAGATAAAGGGCCCATTGGTGGCCCCTTACCAGCGTCACCATACTTCCATCTCTAGGGTTCCCATTCTGAGCCAAAGACCCCAAGCCATACCCATATTGTCTCTGTAGCTGGTAGGACATATTTTTTACAACTTAATCTGAAACTCCCGCCAGGTAAAACATGTTTCGGCCCGCCATCCAGTACACAATGTATGATTTCTACAGTACATTATGTTCTTTATCGGTATGGCTGTATTTACTGCATATTTACCACATATTGTACATTGTGTCGCCCTGCCGTTTCCAAACACAAGAGCAGAAAGCAGGAGAAAGCTCCCAGACATGACATTTCTTTACTTTCACTGTTAGAATTTCTGAGGTCAGTAATTTTGCTACAATATGTGGCTTAATTTTCAACGAAACAACATAGAATGCTGCGCGTTCCGGTAATATTAATAGTGCGGCGTCGATGAGTGTTCAGCAGTTTGTGCTTATGAATTAAGTGTTTAGACGTAAATGGAAATAGATAACACAGCTGGATCATCTATAAATAATTCGCTGAAAGGACGCCGACAGTAAAATGGCTCTGTCATCCGCTGCCGCGTTCGCTCCATATTGCTTCTAGTGTTTGTATGTGACTGAATGATACAAAACAAATACGTAAAGTCAAAATAAGACACCAGGGAGGATTTACTAACTCATCTATATTAGATTTCCAGTACAGATGGGTGTATTGGTGGCACGTCTTTGGTGCTCCTGGAGTCCTACACGTGATCGGCCCCTACAAAGCCTTGATCGCAACATCGTCCAGTCTGTCTGGGATTATATGACGACACAGAAGGATTGGAGCAAGCCTACATCCATAGAAGATCTGGGCTTAGTAGAGATGAGCGAACACTAAAATGTCCGAGGTTCGAAATCCGATTCGAACAGCCGCTCACTGTTCGGCTGTTCGAACGGATTTCGAACCCCATTATAGTCTATGGGGGGAAATGCTTGTTTCAGGGGTAGGCAACATTCGATAAAATCATACTTACCAAGTCCACGAGTGATGGATGGGCTGGATTCTGCTTGAAGTCTTCTCCCGGCGCAGCGCCCCCGCGTCCTCTTCTGGGTGGAATTCACTCTGCCTAGGCATCCGGCCAAGGCAGAGCTGACTGCGCATGCGCATGCAGCTCTGCCCAGGCCCAACGCCTGAGCAGAGCCGACTGCGCATGCGCGTGTATGCACGTGCATGCCCGCGCATGCGCAGTCGGCTCTGCCTAGGCCGGATGCCTAGGCAGAGTGAATTCCACCCGGAAGAAGACGCGGGGACGCTGCGCAGAGAAGACTTCGAAAAGGTAAGAGAAGAACCAGCGTTGATTGGCAGAATGTATAGAATTCTGCCAATCAACGCTGGTTCTGCATCGAACCTTAAACTTCGAACAGCTAGTAGTTTTCGATCGAGTACGAGTATTTCGAATACCGTAGCATTCGATCAAACACCTACTCGATCGAGTA